>NW_007782696.1:0-412 GCF_000696425.1 Galeopterus variegatus
GGAATTGGAAAGAGTGATAGTGACAGCCTCGGAGCAACCTTTGATGGAGCAGTCCGCAGTAAAGGCCAAATGGGTGACTTTGGTGTTTTTTTGTGTGTGTGTGACTCTCTCACCTTAAATCTCCACACGTAAGACGGAGAAGAGGAGGAACTTTGAGGAAGTATAAAGAGAAAGAGGAGGAGGATGTTAAAAGTGTTAAGAATACTAGGAGTGAGCATCCTTGTGATCGAGGGGAGGAAGAACAGGAATGCGGGAAAATCGCAATTTCAGGGGATTAAATGGGTCCAGAGTACAAGAATAAGAGGGAGAAGGAGTAGATGGAGGGGAGCCTCAGGACTCTTCTGAGATATGCTGGACGCCGGTGGGGACGAGGTTCTGGGTGTCTGGTTTTAATCTAGAAATGTGAATCCAG
>NW_007782696.1:2313-2925 GCF_000696425.1 Galeopterus variegatus
GAAAGGATAGTTAATGGTGCCCCGAAAGTTAATTTGTAAGCCTCCTTTTGTAAGAGCTGTCTGGCGGCTAGGGCCCTTATGCAGGGTGCCCATCCACAGACGGTGGAATCTATCTGCTTAGAAAGGTATGCTATGGGGGCAAAGGTGGGTCCATAATTTTGTCCCAACACCCCGAGTGCCTGTCCGCCCTTCTCATGGACGTACAAGAAGAAAGGTTTAGAGAGCTCAGGGAGATGGAGTGCCAGCGCCTGTACAAGGGTCTGTCACAATTTTAAAAGGGGATGGCAGGGGGAGGAGAATAGGGGTTCATCAGGGGGACCCTTAGTTAGGTTATACAGAGGTCTGGCCAGGAGGGAATAATTTGGGACCCAGGCTCTGAAGTATCCAGCTAATCCCAAAAATGACAATATTTCAGCCTTTGTTTGGGGAATGGGGAGGTCCATGAGAAGTTGTTTTCTGTTAAGCGTAATTGACTTTTTTCCCTGGGGAAAGGAGAAAGCCGAGGTAGGTTACCATTGACTGGGAAATTTGGGCTTTATGTGGGGAGACCTGATATCCTTTATTAGCTAAGTGATTTAATAGGTGAGCAGTATCTGTTTGAGATTGCTCCCA
>NW_007782697.1:0-2925 GCF_000696425.1 Galeopterus variegatus
CCACTTTTCTGCTCCCATATTGGTATATTAATGGAATGAGCATGAAAAGGAGAGGGAATATGAAGGGACATTACTAAGTTTTTCCGACTTATAACGGTATTACAGAAGCAGAGAAGTGGGGCTACTAGCAAGGGAGCTGAAGACTCCTAGAAGAGGGAGCAGTTGAGCTGAAATGCATATAAAATAAGAGAAAATCTTCCTCCAGAAACACATTTAAAGTGTCCATGACTGCAAGAAATAATAGTCCAAGAATATTCATCATACTTTTTTATGCTTGTTATTATTTTTAAAATGTAATTTGGCCTCTAATTAAAAATGCAAGAATCCAAATTATTTGTACAATTCACTCATAAATAAACATTATAAATGTCCAAAGAAAATGACAAAAAAAAAGTTTTCTCTCAAGTATGCACCCAGTTATTTATAACAACATTCATTAAGAGTATGTATTTAACATTTTATAAGTTTGGTTTTGGTTTTTGTTGTCCTTGTTTTCTTTCTAAGAAGATCAACTGGTGCTAACATCAGTAGAATAACCCTTTCAACTAGCTTATGTGAATGGAGTAAACCAGTTATTGCCACTTTCGAAGTTTACCCAAATAAGATAGATACTAGGACAGAATGAGTATTCAGTAAGGGTCAAAACATTAGCCCAATTCTGAGACTTGAGCATCTAGGAAACATTGTAGTATTGGTAGTTTCTGTTCACAATCTTTGGTCATAAGGTGTACAGATGACGGAAATTATTAAAACACTATGAAATATTTTTAACAGTAAAAACACTCATAGAATTGCTTATACAGCAAGTATATTCTTTTGGTAGTTGAGGAGAAAAAAATATCTAGTATTATACCAGAAGTTGCAGGGAATTAAATAAAAATACCTATGCACAAAATGGAAAGTTCAGAGATTCATGTCAAAAGTACATCTTCCTTTTCAATACTTGTATAGAAGAAAACACACTAACACAAAAAGAAGCCAAACCTGTATGTCCAAACTATATAATTTGCTCGGTCAAAACTTTCTGACAGGGTGGGGCCAGGTATAATTGGAAGATGAATGGAAATATCTCAAAGATTTTCAGAGAAGGGGAAGGGTAAGTCTAGAAGACGAGAAATATTTGAGTATTAAAATAGGAAAAGTGGGTGGATGACAATTAAAGTTTATGTTGCAGGGAATGAGGAGATCTTCTTCCATTTTTTGGTTTATGGCAGTGGGAGGGATGGTTTCCACCAGCCTGTTCAACTATTTTTCTATATGTTAGTAGTCAAACAACACTATTACTAATTGATTTATACCTTGAAAATTGGCTCTTATTTATGGTATAGGACGGAAAAAAATATTTGGAAACGGGAATAAGAAGATCTCAGTCATATTAATTTTGTGACTCTGGCCAGGTCATTTTATTACACTGTTCCTCAGCTTCTTTATCAAAATAAATGGGTATTTTGAATAAGTGAATTTTTCCTGGTTTCCAAACGCCTAGAAGTCCATGAAATTTAAATAGTGATAGTCATATATTGTGTTATTTGTCAAAAATGATTTATTCACCCATCTTTTCCTATAGGTGGAGCACACATTCCAACCCCATTGACTTTGAGCTTTGAATGTGAAAAATGTGACATACCCCATATCTGAGTAGAAGCATTATATGTCATGTGGTTTGCCTCTGGATCACTTGTTCAGCCCTTCACTATGAAACTTTATATCTATCTGGTGGCCCATCCTAGGTCTCTAATAGAGAGCCCAGCAGATCAGCTGCTGTCCCACTTCATTAAAATAATGTGGAAAGAAAGAATGTTGTTTATGATAATGTCCTGAGATTTGAAGCTGTTTTTTTCCAAAAGCAAAAGTTGATGAATGCATTTTAGCTATCTTTAATTTTTAATATTTCACAAAATGTGAAATAATACCATATAAATCAATACATGCATAATAGTAACTATTGTAAATGGATTACTTTGCTTTTTATTATAATCTTTTATTTTATTCCTTATTTACTGATTTGTACTTAATAACTTAAAATTACTATTATCAAAGAAACATGGCTTGTTAAATAAATTATCTGAAAATATGAATTCCATGTGAAGTGAGAGGAAACCGTAAAGAGAGCCTCAACAGTTAACATTTTGGGAGAAATTGTATTATAAGATTTTTAGGTAATTTTCCAGGTTTTCTTTTATATTTCTATAAGTACTATTCCATGTGAAGTGAGAGGAAACCATAAAGAGAGCCTCAACAGTTAACATTTTGGGGGAAATTGTATTATAAGATTTTTAGGTAATTTTCCAGGTTTTCTTTTATATTTCTATAAGTACATTTTACTAAGATGCATCTATTATTCTAAGAAAACTTTTGATTACAGTGTTACAGAAGGGTTCTATTACATCTTGTCATCCAATTTATTATTTTAGTTTGTGGGTAGGCATGTATGTATGTGTTTGAATGTATATGTCCCTAGGCTGACAGCCATCCACATGATAGAACCAGTCATACCAGCCACATGCAGGATGCCCACCCATGCTGCCACAAGCCAACCCAGCTGTGCATGGGACCCAGTACCATAGCCATCTGCAGCACAGCTGCAACCACCACCATCATATCAGCCACACTGGCCGCATGTAGGAGCCCCACCTACACTGGCATATCAGCCAGACAGGCCACATATGCAAAACCCCCTGCCAGTGCTAAAGCAGTAGCCAGCCCAGCTAGATTCAGCCCCCTCCCCCCACCACTGTTGCCTGCAGTGCTGCTCTAGCCACTGCCACTGCTGGCAGCCATATATACCACCACCACCATTCCAGTCAGACTGGCCATATGTGGGACCTACCACCTCCACGATGCATTGAGACAAGGAGGGTAACGAGTGGAGACACCAGAAAGAGGTAAGCCAGTGCAGACCTGTGTCCCATGGATCAACCCAAA
>NW_007782698.1:0-544 GCF_000696425.1 Galeopterus variegatus
GAAGACATGCATCCTAGACCTGTCTGAACTACATTTGGCTTTGTAATATTGGACAACTCACTCTACCCCTCTGGATCTCTGCTTCACCTCAAAAAATGAGAAAAGTGGAACAAAACCATAGATTTTGTAGTTAAATTTCTCAAATCATGTGATTTTTGTTTGCAACTAATAGTAAACTAATTGAAAAATATGTGGCCACTTCAAGTATAAGAGATCATTTTATAAAATGTTACTTTGATCTACTGCTAGTGATGTAATACATTCATTTCTTTCAATTTAAAAATTTTACTATTATATTTACTTTTAAGTAATTATCAGAAATTTGTGAAATTTTGAATTACATTCAGTTAGTTCTCAACAACTACCTTTTAAATTTCCTAATCACCATCAATTTGGGGCATAATTTATGCAAAAACCCGACCTTCACTATAACTTCCCCAAATGCCTCCCAAGACTGACATTTTTATCCAAATCTGGTTATCCAGTCTTCTCAAATAGTGACACCTTTCTTTCAAAATTTATATTATCTCTTCCCATCATCCCC
>NW_007782698.1:2632-2925 GCF_000696425.1 Galeopterus variegatus
CATTGAATAAAACGGGGTAAATCCGGAAAAGACTGGTAAATTTGGTGACATTTGAGCTATGATAGACTCACCCTGCCTCCAACTCAGTGTGACAGAAGTTCTACTCCAGGCATATGCTGCCAAGAAAAGGGATCTCTATCCTCACCTTCCCCCGCAAACACCCATTCCAGGACTACATTTTCACCTCAGGTGGGGAAAGCCACTTGCATTTGTCATCCCCTCAGTTCCACACTGCAGAAGCTCTATTCCAGGCAGGCATGGCCATGAGAACTTATTTCCCCTCTGCCAAGCAG
>NW_007782699.1:0-545 GCF_000696425.1 Galeopterus variegatus
CTAGTTATCACCTCCACCATCGTCCCCATCAACACCACCAGCAGCGATCTGTTGATGACTCGGCTGTTTGTCACACATGAAGAAGTATAATGCTGATACCGCTTCTCTCCCTCCAGCCTCCTGCCCACAGGTCCCAGCTAAGCTCTCTCGGGAGAACTCAGGGGTCCGGTGTGAAGCCGTCTCACCCTCTGGACCTACATCCTCTTCAGGAAGAAGGCAGATTTAGTACAAGGTCAGTGCCGAGTGGGTGAGAGACCTGTCTGGTTGGAGATGAGAGGGAGGCGGTCTCAACTGGAGGAGACGGGGAAGGGGATGAAGTCTCTCCTCCGTGGTTCTTCTCAGCACCAAGTGGCAGTTCATGTCCTCACCTCAGCCCATCCCAGCGAGACTCTCAGCCCTGGCCCCCAGGCTGTGTCCCCCGGCCTCTCTGCAGGACCCATGGCCCTCCTGCCCTCAGCCCCACACTCTGCTCTGTCCTGCAGATCCAGGGTCCTGCCATCTCCAACTTCTTCACTGGTAGAAATTGAGGCAGGAAGAGTCAAGCG
>NW_007782699.1:2515-2925 GCF_000696425.1 Galeopterus variegatus
TGGAGGGGAGGAGGAAATTAGAAACAGGATGCTGGTAACAGATTTCTTAGGGAGAGTGGAGGGTGGGTGAGGCCCAGGAGATAGGTGAGAAGGCCACCTGGTCTGCTTTGGAAGTGCCACTTGCTGTCCCCTTAATGACAGAGAACTGGATTGTTGCCACCAATAAGCAAGGCTTGATCAAGGATTCAGGTGAAGCAGAAGGGAAATGGGGCTAATGTTTCCTTCCAGGGAGGGCACTGCACGTACCTGCCAGTTCTACAGGAGCAACCTCTGCATGCGCTCTGAGGGGAGGTATTTGATTTCTCACGCACAGGTGTATGTGTGTGTCAGGGAGGACGTGCATTTGTGTGTCCTCCCTGTGTGTTTCTGAGTGTCAGAGGCTGGTCTTTCATTTATTCAACAAATAAGTG
>NW_007782700.1:0-2925 GCF_000696425.1 Galeopterus variegatus
CCATCTATTCATGTCCTTTCCCATTTTTTTCTTCATCACTTTTGTTATATAGCAAGTACTTTTATGTGAACTGTTCTGTATCTCTATTCAATTAAAGATTAAACATTTCTATCTCTAAGCACTTTTTAGCAATCCTTATCATAGAGAATCATTAACAAATATTGGAATAAATAAATTTTTTAATGGAACAGTCCTATTATGAGTTTCTACTAAAATATTTTTCACATGTATATATCCCCCAAATTTTTAATTTACAGAGATTAAAAGAAACTTAATTATTTGATTTGAGTACATGTCTCTGATCTGCCACTAATGAAAAAAGGCATTGTAGTGTTTATTCAACATCTCAAAATAGATGACCCCTAAAATTCCTTACATTCCCAAACTCAGTTTCTATGATGGAAGACAAAACATGTTTGAATAAATAGGGTAGTGTGTGGGTGTAGTGAAGGTTGAAAGTGTCCTGCCATGTCCTTAAAAATGCTAGTGTAAAACTCCATTTTTATTATTAGATATTACCCATTGTTCTAGATTCTCACAAAAGTATTTTATAATATCCAGCTTTTCCTACATTATGATTGGAATCCAGACTTCCTGCCTGATCACTGAAGACCTTCAATACTACATCAGTGGGGAGATCATTATATCATTAGGTGCTTGGGGGTTGCATAGATATTCTGACTTGGAGTATCAGAAAGCACATATTTAAACATTGTTTAGTAGAAGGTGATATTTTTTGCTTGCTGGTAGCTATTTCATTATATCAAACTATACTGCAATAGGGCAAATGATAACTAGCCATTTGCTTAGGGCAGGAATGGGGCTATGGATTCATTATATATCAGAACACATGTTGGAACAGCCTGGATACATCCTGGAAGGGAATATTATATGTATATGATTCTGGGTGGCATGCTCTTAGTTTAGATAACCCAATCTGCCCTGTATTAACCTCGCCACCATAATATATGGGTTAGGATTGTGTTTATTTAAGAGCAATAGAAAACCTTACTACAATGGCTTAAAAAAAAGTAATTCCTAATTATGTCACACAAAAAGACGACCAGGGGTCTTCCTAGCTACGTTAGGCTTAAATTAAGTCATCAGAGACCCACATTCATTTTCCTCTTTTACTCTGTGGCTTTTGCTCTTATGAGAGTGGGATAGAAGAAGCATCTCAAGACTTCTCCATATTAAGAAGTTTTATCATTTTATTCATGAAAATGATCCCTCCACAAAACTTTATGCTACAGCTCTTTGGCCAAAAAGTGTTTAAAGCTAATCTAACAAAGTAAATACTTTCACACTCTAACTTTATTAGAGAGTGACAATGGAAAAGATGATTATAAACGGCTTTAGGAACGCTCATCTTCATTGTTTGCTATATTTAATGAGTAAAAAACTTATATATTTATGTTGACTCTCTAAACAAACTTCTGATGATTGTCAGTAAGTATTTTAATTTTAAATATCAAAAATAGCTATTAATAATAATTTGGCCCCTATTTTATACCATGCCTATGGTAACTATCTCTCCGGATCACCACAACACCCCCAATGTGAGTATTAATTCCCTAGTATACACATGAGGAAACTGAGGTCTGCAGAGTTTTTTTTTTTTTCCTTTTTTTGTCTTTTTTCGTGACTGGCAATGGATCGCAACCCTCAGTGTTGCTCCCGCCCCTCTCTCAGCCAGTGAGCGGCCGGTCTGTATGTGGGATCCGAACCCTCGGCGGGAGCGCCACCGCGCTTCCCAAGCGGCACACTGTAGCAGTACGCCACCGGGCCGGCCCCAGTCTGCAGAGTTTGCTTCTTCATCAACATCACGTATCTACTAAATGGGAGAATAGGAGTTCAAACCCAGATCATTACGACTTGAAATTTCCTTTCCAATGTACTGCTCTGTATATATGCCCACTCAAGCATGTTCATGTAAGTATATAGGGTATAGATTCCATCTGCACTCAAGTTTTATATTCTAGTTTTCTCTCTCTTCCAGACATTCACATTCCTTCTCTTCCGACAAGTCAGTCATTCAGCTTCTGCTCAAACATTTCCAGGGACAGGAATTTGTCTGATTTTTCATGACTACCTGTCTTTTACTAGGACTGTTCTAACAACTAGAAACCCAGATATTCTCTCCAATACATCCACTACTTCCATGCTATAATGATCACTTCATTAAAAACTGCCATCATTTTCAAGAGTGGGAAGAGAGTTGAATTATTTCAACTGTTCTAACTAGTTCTACTGATACCTACGCTAGTTATCTTCTAATCAGTCTCCCAAACTGCAGCCAGAGTCATCTTGTCAAAATGAACCTGGTTGCACACTTACCAAACAATCTTTCAATATCTTCCCTTGTTCCTTGAATAAAGATGAAAGTCTTTAATGTGACATCTATGCTCTCTCTGGGATGACAGTGGCCTTTGAGTCCCTTGTATTTGTCCTTTTCCCAGCTTCAGGACTTTTGTACGTACTGTTTCATCAGCTTGGAAAACTCTTCCATTTGCTAATCAGTTTTTAATCCCTATGAGGTTCGTTTTTAATCCCTATAAGGATTTGGCATTTGTATCAACCCTGATGTTCTCTCCTTGACTAGGTAAAATCCCCTACTGTATGTTCTCATAGCATAGAATAATAATTTCTATTTCACGTTTGAAATTTTATATTTCATGTGTATAATTATGGAATTAATGTCCATCTCCTCTCAGTAAGCAAATATGCCTAAAACAAGCATTTTTAAAATTCTATCTTCAGTTTTATAACACAGTGTCTAATACACAGTGGTTGCCCAGTTACTATTTTTTAACAAATAAATAAATTCTTCTATATAGTGGTTACTCTAGCCTTTGATCCTTGTATTTGTTTTTTTTTTGTTAAATTTTTATTTTGTCAATATACACTGTATATGATTATTATGGC
>NW_007782701.1:0-2925 GCF_000696425.1 Galeopterus variegatus
CTAGACATGTACCTCTTGCCATATACCAAAATCCACCCTAAATGGATTAAAGACTTAAATATAAGACCTGAAACTATACAACTCCTAAAAGAAAACATAGGGGAAACACTTTAAGAAATAGGAATGGGTAAAGACTTTAAGAATAAGACCCCAAAAGCACAGACAACAAAAGAAAAAAATAAACAAATGGAATTATATCAAACTAAAATGCTTCTGCACAGCAAAAGAAACAATTAACAGAGCAAAAAGACAACATACAGAATGGGAGAAAATATTTGCAAACTATGCATCCCACAATGAATCTAGAATATACAAGGAACTCAAACAACTGTACAGCATAAAAACGAGTAACCAGAGTAAAAAATGGGCAAAAGAGCTAAACAGGCATTTCCCAAAGGAAGATATACAGATGGTCAACAGACACATGAAAAAATGCTCAGCATCACTCAACACTTGGGAAATGCAAATAAAAAAAAAGATTGAGATATCATCTCACACCAATTAGACTGTCCATTACCAAAAAGACAGAGAATAGCAAATGCTGGTGAGGATGCAGAGAAAGGGAACCCTCCTACGCTACTGGTGGGACTGTGAATTAGTGCAGCCATTATGGAAAACAGTATGGAGGTTCCTCAAATAACTACAGGTAGAACTGCCATAGGAGCCAGCAATCCCACTGCTGGGTGTATACCAAAGGCATGGAAATCATCATGTCAAAGAGATACTGCACTCCCATGTTCATCACAGCTATATTTACAGTAGCCAAGAGTTGGAACCAACCTAAATGTCCATCAGTAGATTACTGGATAAGGAAAATGTTTTATATATACTCAATGTCATACTACTTGGCCATAAAAAAGAATGAAATTCTGGCATTTGCAGCAACATAGGTGAACTTAAAGAAAATTATGTTAAGTGATATAAGCCAGGCACAGAAAGAGAAATAGTGCATGTCCTCACTCATTAGTGGAAGCTTATTTAAAAATATATACAAATAAATTTTAAAAAGAAAGAAAGATACAACAATGACAATAATTTGTTGAACTTTCAAAAGGAGAGAATGGAGGCCACCAGAGGGGAAAGGGAGGAGGGGCTAGCAAAAAATTGGTAAAGGGCCACAAAAAATGATTATACTATATAATGTTGAATATATGAATTATCCAGATTTGAGCATCATATATTGCACAAAGGCATTGTTATTCAACACCGCAGCCAACATATTTATACAATCAATTTTGTTTCAATAAAAAAAGGTAAAAAATAATTATTTAAGCCATGGTTATTTGTTGAATTAACAGGAATACCAGCTTCGCTGGAGGATTTTCTGGAAATTGATCTGTGATTATATTTTCTTAAGAATTAAGGTTAAAGGAGAGTAATTGCTGTATATACCCCCTGTTCCCAGGACTTAATGTAGTGACCAGGTTCTCTGTATTATTATGGCTGTGTAACACATTGCCTCACTACTTCATGCTCATAATAACAATACTTATTTACTATTGCTCATGGTTTCTGTGAGTCCAGAATTTGGTTGTGGCTTAGCAGGGCAGTACCGGCTCAGGGTCTCCCATGAGGTGGCAGTCAGATGTTGGCTGGGGTTGGTCATTTGAAGGGTTCACTAGGACTGGAAGATCCACTTCCAAGGTGGCTCCCTCTCATGACTGACTGATTGATGTTGGTTGTGGGCAGGAGGCCTCAGCTTCTCTTTACATGGTCCTCCCAATGGGTTAGCTTGTGTGTCCTCATGGCATCATCGCTGGCTTCTACCAGAGTGAGCTATCCAAGAATCCAAGGTAGAAGTTGCAATACTTTAATGTGGTCAGAAATTATGCCCCTTTATTTCTACCATATTCTATTGGTCACATAGGGATCATGAGGGGCTATCTTAGATGCTGGCTACCACACTTCTGCTTTATCCACCTGGAATCATGGCAATGATCAAAAGCTACTGTTATTGTAATGACAGCTGTCTCTCTTCTCTTTCAGAATTTAAGTTCCTTCAGTGCCTTTGTCTTGTCATTTATCTTTTCTTTCTTTAGTGCATAGCCATGATCAAGGGCATAAAAGTACATTTGGAGATAGCAAGTCATTCCACACCATTGCACTAGGGTGTAAAGCAGTGATGCTAAACCTTATAAAACATTTGGAAATCTTTCAGTGACATCCAGCCTCAAATGCCAAGGCCAACCACTTTCTTCTAACATTTTAAAGACTTGCCCTTCCACGTCATCTCCTTCCCAGACCACAGGAAAAGAAAAAACAGTTTTCTCCTTTTCTTCTCAGTTTCTGCTGTTCCTGTTTCAGCTGCTTCTGGTACTTCTCTCGTTGGGCCTGGGCCTTCATCTGCTGCACCTGGACGGCATCTGGATTTTTGCAGTGCTTGCACAGCTTGTGGTTCCCCTTGCAGAACTGCAGAATCTACTCGTTAATTCTCAGGTAGAGAGCATAGAACGCAAAGTCAGGTGTCTTCTTGTTGATGGACTTAATGACAAACTTTCTGTCATTGAAGGATGTTCCTAATTTCACTCCAGAGGAAGCCAATCTTTCCCATAAATATTTAGTACGAGGGCATCAACTCCAAGCCAAAGGTATGTTCCTTTCATATTTTTTATCTTGAAATGGTTGATTCCATACCTTTCCAGGTCCTAAGCAATCTTGAGACACTCCAATATACCGTTATCTTTTAAGAAACCTTTTTTGATTCCTTTTCATCCCTTTACTCTGAGTCTGGATTTGGTGGATGTATTAATTATTTGTTGCTGCAGAACAAACTACACCAAGCCTTAGTGGCTTAAAACAACATCCATTTGTTAGCTTATAATCCTGTGGGTCAGCAATTTGGGCTGGACTGAGTTGGGTTGTACCATGACCATCTGTCTTGCCTGGGGTCACTCATACAACCCAAGTCATCTGACAGCTTGAATG
>NW_007782702.1:0-597 GCF_000696425.1 Galeopterus variegatus
GTCAACTTTAAAAGTGATCATTTTCTTTGATTAGGCTAACATGAACTGTTCTTTTCTACTTGCAGTACATCAAAAATTCTTAACTAAGCTATCCTTTGTTGATATGGTTTTTTTTTTTTTCCTTTTTGTCTTTTTTACGTGTCTGGCAACGGATCGCAACCCTCAGTGTCACGCCCGTACTGGACCGGGACTGGCAACGGGATCGCAACCCTCGGTGCTGCGCCCGCACCTCGCTCAGCCAGTGAGCAGGAACCGGTCTGTATGTGGGATCCGAACCCTCGGTGGGAGCGCCGCCGCGCTCTCAAGCGGCGCACTGTAGCAGTGTGCCACCAGGCCGGCCCTGTCGATATGGTTTTTGAACCAAAAAGATTATTGGTGAAGAAATCTGGCCTCCGTTTCTCTAACAATTATTTTTTCTTTTTAAAATTGGTGTGTTACAGGGTGGTTTGTCTTGTGTCTCTGAACTATACACAGCAGCACAGGCCTCAGATTTGAAAGACATTGAGGAGCAAATAAATAACCTTTATTAATGGTGTGAAATACCATATTTGCAATAACTGCTGGAGTTCATTGGGCTCATGGTTCCCTCCACTGAAG
>NW_007782702.1:2623-2925 GCF_000696425.1 Galeopterus variegatus
ACTATTTCCCAGGCTGAGAGAAACTCCATTCATTAGTTTAGAAAGTTTAAATTGACACTATGATTGCTTGGGAAACATGTAGTTTGACAGGTAGGACCTGCTGTGCAGTCCTTAGAAGGGGGGTGGGTGGCATTTCCTGAAAAGTCTGATGTCTAGTTTGGACTGTTTCATTGATTCATCAGGTGACTTGTGACAATACCTTGTGACAATACTCTGTGTGTCAATGGCTATAAGATGACTAATGCTATGTAGTGATTGAAGACAATGTCTATAAAAGGCTTTAAGTGTCAGGAATGGGAGTC
>NW_007782703.1:0-446 GCF_000696425.1 Galeopterus variegatus
TCTGTTTAACAGCAGCCCCCCCATCCCCTGCCACTGATTACCAGAGCCAATTACCATTGACAGGATAGTGATGCCTGCCTTTCCTGACTGCTGGTCTCACAACACAAGGAGCCAAAACAGACTGGGTGGCAGCTGGAGGTGAAAGTTTGATAAAACTCTTGCCTTGTTTCCTGGTGGAAGTGTTTTGCTAATACATTTACTAACCAGACTTTCTTAACTGGCAAAACCCAGAGTTGTGGGGACAGGAAGCACATACAAGGGTACTTCAAAAGGTTTGTGAGAAAAGGAATTAAAAATAATATGAAACTTTCTATGAACTTTTTGAAGAGCCTTTGTATATGTATACCCCATACAAGCACTGGGAATGATAATAAGCAGAGCTATTTCAATGTATATCTCTTGTTTCCTGAAAACATGCATTCTCCCTGTTGGAAACAGCACTACAT
>NW_007782703.1:2267-2925 GCF_000696425.1 Galeopterus variegatus
TGGTGATTGGGCTGGAGCAGTATGTTCCCAAGTTGGAATATATTGCCTCCAGAACCCAAAGAAGCCTAATAAGCATTGCGCTTTTTTTCTTAGCAATAGAGGGTGCTAGTGGCAGTAATTTGCCCTTTACTTTGTCCTGTCTTACCAAGGACTACTGGACTCCTAAAAATTATGTTCCTCCCCTTTAGTCAGTGTGTTAGAGGTCTAAAAATTGGTTCAGTATCAGACAGTGAGCAAGGAAGTATGGCTTTTTGTGGAGGTGGCTACCCTTAACCTTCGATCATCTATCCTTGATTACTCTGATTACATGCACTGAAAAATAAATAACCTTGTTGATTGTCTATCATGACCATGATGTAGGGTTCTATTGCTCATCTCCACAGATTTCTTGGTTCTGCATTCCCATGGCTGCAGGTCCAGAGAGTTCAGGGGTTCTACAGTGCTGATGTTTTTGAATGCATTATTCTAGATATGCCCAATTCTGAAGTTCTGGGTCCCACTCCTTCTCCATCAGGAACATGATTTTTACATAGCATACCTGCTGGAACAGATCTTTCAACTTTCCCTGGAGCTCAGCAACTCTTGAAAATAAGTTCTGGTCCTGATGCTCAACTTTTTCAGCCATTTGGCTACAAGAGAAGAGTTTCATTATGCTGCC
>NW_007782704.1:0-2925 GCF_000696425.1 Galeopterus variegatus
AACCTTAACCACACAAACATCTGAATCAAAGGTGTTCCAGAAGGAGATGAGGAAGGAAAAGGTATTGAAAACCTATTCATTGAAATAATAATGGAAAACTTCCCAGGTATATGGAGAGATACAGACCTTCAGATCTAGGAAATTCAAAGATCCCCAAACAGATTCAATACAAAATGATCCTCTTCGAGACACACTGTAGTCATACTGCAAAGCTCAAAGACAGAGAGAATCCTAAAAGCAACAAAAGAATAGTGTCAAGTCACCTATAAGGAGCCACCATCAGACTAACAGCAGACTTCTCAACAGAAACTCTACAGGCCAGGAGAAACTGGGATGATATATTTAAAATATTAAATGAAAATAACTGCCAGCCGAGAATTCTATACCCAGCAAGGCTATACTTCAGCAATGAGAGAGAAATAGTGTATTTCCCAGATAAACAAAAATTATGGGAGTTCACTACCACACAACCAGCACTGCAAGAAATTCTCAAGGGAGTCCTGCATCTGGAATCTAAAAAGTGATCATCACTATCACGAATACACAAGGAAGAACAAAACCTAGTGCTAAAACAAAAATGCAAATGAGAAAGAGAAAGAAACTAAATCTTAGCACCTCAAGAAAACCAACATTATTGAAGATGAATAATGAAAGGGGAAGAAAAGAACAAAAGACATTTAAAACATCTAAACAAAAAGCAATAAAATGCCAGAAGTAAGACAATACTTGTCAATAACAACCCTTTCTATTCTTAAAAAAAATGTAAATGGATTAAACTCCCCATTCAAGACACACAGACTGATTGATTGGTTTAAAAAGCTAGACCCAAGTATATGCTCTCTTCAAGATACTCATCTCACCTGTAAAGTCACACACAGACTAAAAACAAAAAGATGGAAAAAGATATACCACACAAATGGAAACCAAAAATGAGCAGGAGTAGCTATTCTTATGTCAGATAAAATAGTCTTTAAACCAAAAACTATAAAAAGAGACAAAGAAGGCCACTATATATGATAAAAGCATCTATCCAGGAAAAAAACATAACAATCATAAATATGTATGCACCCAACATTGGAGCACTCAAAATATAAAGCAAACACTGTTAGACTTAAAGAGATAGACCCAAAGAAAGAGATAGACCCCAATATGGTAATAATGGGGGACCTGAACACCCTTCTCTCAGCATTGGAAGATCATCTAGGCAACAGATAACAGAGAAACACAGAACTTAAACTACATTTTAGACCAATTTGACCTGGCAGATATCTACAGAATATTTCATCTAACCACTACATAACATATATTCTTCTCATCAGCACATGAAACATTCTGCAGGATAGACCACATGTTAGGTCACAAATCAAGGTCTCAGCAAATTTAAACAAATTGAAATCATTTCAAATAACTTTTCAGACCACAATGGATTAAAACTGGAAATCAATAACAAGAGAAACTCTGGAAACAATACAAATAAATGGAAATTAAACAACAGACTCCTGAACAACCTAGGCATCCAAGAAGAAATTAAACAGGAAATCCAAAAATTCTTGAAACTAATTAAAATAAAGACACATCTTACCAAAACCTGTGAGATACTGCAAAAGCAGTACTAACAGGGAAGTTTACTGAAATAAATGCTTACATCAAAAGAACAGAAAGACTTCAAATAAATGACCTAATGTTACAGCTCAAAGAACTAGAAAAACAAGAACAATCTAATCCCAAAATTAGTAGATGGAAAGAAATAATTAAGATCAGGGAAGAAGTAAATGAAATAAAGAACCCCCCCGCCAAATGATACAAAAGACTAATGAATAAAAAAATTGGGGTTTTTTGAGAAGATAAATAAAATAGACAAACAATTAGCTAAGCTAACTAAAAAAAGAAGAGAAAAGGCCCAAATAACAAAAATCAGAAATGAAAAAGGAAACATTATAAATGATACCACAGAAATACAAAGAATCATTAGAGACTATTATAAACAACTGTACACTAACAAATCTGAAAACCTGGAGGAAATGGATAAATTTCTGGATACATACAAATTACCAAGACTGAATCAAGAAGAAGTGGAAAACCTGAACAGACCAATAATAAGCAAAGAGATTGAAGCAGTAATCAGCAGTAGCCCAATAAATAAAAGCCCAGGGCTAGATGGCTTTATTGATGAATTCTGCCAAACCTCTAAAGAGGAATTAACACCAATTCTTTTCGAAGTTTTCCAAAAAATTGAAATAGAGGCCATTCTCCCAAACTCATTCTATGAGGCCAGCATCACCCTAATACCAAACCAGACAAAGATACAACAAAAAAGAAAACTACTCACCAATATCTCTGATGAACACAGATGCAAAAATCCTCAACAAAATATTAGCAATCAGAATATGGCAACACATCAAAAAAATTATACACCACAATCAAATGGGATTCATCCCAGGGATGCAGGGATGGTTCAACATACACAAGTCAATAAATGTGATACACAACATCAACAAAACCAAAGACAAAGACCATATAATTATCTCAATAGACACAGAGAAAATCATTTGACAAAATTCAACATCCCTTCATGATAAAGGCTCTCAGCAAATTAGGTATAGAAGAAAAGTATCTCAACACAATAAAAGCCATATATGACAAACCAATCACCAATATCATCTTGAATGGGTTGATTCAGGTTTCAGCTTTTCCCTTAAGAACAGAAAGAAGAAAAGGATGCCCACTCTCACCAGCCCTATTTAACATAGAATTGGAAGTATTAGCGAGAGCAATCAGGCAAGAGAAAGAAATAAAACTCATCCAGATTGGGAAGGATGAAGTCAAACTGTCCCTGTTTGAAGATTACATGAGATCCTATATATAGAGAAACCTAAATACTCTACCAAAAAGCTCTTAGAGTAATGTTTCAGGATACAAAATCAA
>NW_007782705.1:0-2925 GCF_000696425.1 Galeopterus variegatus
CACCCGGGCACGCCCGGGGCGACACTTTCTTCACCTGGTCCCCTCGCGGGGCTGGGGGAACCTACTCAGGGGCTCAGAGGCCTGGAGTCCTCGTTCAGTAATAAGTCTCTCATCGAAAAGGCTAGGAAACTGAGGCTGGAGACTTGGGGACTTGTCCAAGGTCACTCAGCAAGTAAGGGGTGGAGACTCTTCTGGACCCCAGTCTGGGCTGGGTGCAGCCAGGACTTTGAGCCCGCCGCGCTTTGTAAAAGCCGGACTGGACTCCACCCGGCCCTGGAGTGGGGTTCCAGGCCCAGGTGGGCTCAGGAGCTCCTGCCCTCACCTGCATTCCCAGAGTCCCAGGCGCTCTCCTCTCCTCATCCCCATGCAAAGGTCCTTCGGGGTCCCCTGGACAGAGGGTGCAGAGGGGCTGGGGAGGGCCCCTAGGAACCGCCGGCTTCCGGGCGAGCCCCCGGCCTTGGCCTTCTGCGCCCCTCCCTCCTTGCCTCTGAACTCCTCCCTTCTGGAGCCTAGAGGTAGGGGGAGCAGTGGTCAGGGCTGCTTCTGGGCAGGGCTGACCTGGTGGCTGAGCAGAGGCTGAGCTGGGACCACCCAACAGCGAGGGGCTAGGCCAGTTCCCCTCTAAGCTGAAAGGAGAGGCGAAGGACACAAGTCTCTCTAGTTCCCTTTTTGCTGCCAAAGCCTCAGGGCTCTGGGAGAGGGTCTCTGTGGTGCGACCCCCTCCTGAGACCCTTATTATGGCCACCTCACTTGCTGTTTCCAGAATTGCAGTGTTTGCTTCTTAATGACTGTTCCTGCCTCTGGGTCTTGAGCTTCTGGTGTTGGAAATGAATGAAATTAAAACATATTGCTAGTATAGGTTCTCCCCGCCCAACGTCTCCTCCCCGTCCCCACGCTAAAGGTAGCAGGGAGGTGGCTGATGACACTAGAGGGGAACTGCTTGGAGACAGTGGCAGGCTGCAGGCCAGCGGGAGGGCACGGGGTGCATGCTCAGGGAGTGTTTGGGCTTGGTGCCGCCCTGTGTACCAGGTGGTCAGGACCACCTGGGCTGGGCTGCACAGTGAGAGAGGAAACCATGGGTAGCTCTGGTTTCTCGGTGGTCTTTGGGCAAACTTCAGGAATGAGGTTGGCGGTGACCTCCCTGCAAAACATGTCACCAGCCGTTTGGTGACATCCATCAAATGGCCGGTGGGTGGGAGCCACATGGAGTTGGAAGCCCGGTGTTTTCTCGGGGCAGTCTTCTCTGGGCTGCCAGCAGGAAGGTTGCCGTAGCTCAGGCCATTGCAGCGCTGGGCTAATAGGCTGCTGGATCTGGGGCCATTACCGTCAGTGCTTCATCTCCAGTGTCAGGTGGTGGCAGAGCGAGGCCCGGCTGCACCAGCCACCCCTGCTGGCCTAGCAGGGAGGATATCTTATTTCTGAGTTCCGTGCCTGCTGTGAGTCACCCAGCCACTCACTTTCCCGCCTAGTGGCCTGTGGTCACCCCTCCCGTCTACCCACCATATCAGTTTGGTCAGATGCCAGAACTCCAGACAGCTTTTGGGTGGAACTTAAATTTAAACAAGTGAAGAGTCGTGTCTCTTCGGCATTCTTCCAGCCCTCTGGGCACCATAATGGGAGACTTGTGCCTCTGTTCCCAGGGGTCCCTTTCCCTCCTTGGGCCATCTCCTTGTGCCCTTCCCCCAGGATGGGGGGACAGTCTCCCCTGGTTGTTGCCTCTGATGCTCCACCTTACGATTTCACGTTCTCTCCTTCCCCTCCTTGTCTCCCCTGCCCCCTCTCCAGGTGCTGCCCACCAACCCTGAGGAGAGCTGGCAGGTGTACAGCTCTGCCCAGGACAGCGAGGGCAGGTGCATCTGCACGGTGGTCGCCCCCCAGCAGACCATGTGTTCACGGGATGCCCGCACGAAACAGCTGAGGCAGCTGCTGGAGAAGGTGAGCTCGTCCACGCAGGCTGTGTGTGTGTGTGTGTGTGCATGTGTGTGCGCGCATGTGCTCACACCAGCACCAAGGCTTGGCTAGCTGGCATGGTCCATCCCAGCTCTTTCCTGTCATATCTCCACTCAAAATATTTGTGAATGAATGAATGGGTGGATGGATGGATGGACAGATGGCTGGGTGGATGGAGACTCCCAAGGGTGGCCAAGAAGGAGACGGATAGACCTGCCTCCTGGTCTGTGGGCATAGCAAGATGGACACAGGGCTCCTGTCCCACACTGCCATCTCTCTGAGTGATGCTCAGGATCTGTAGTGCAGTGGGCTCGGAGCTGTCACCGAGCAGCCACCAGAGAGAGCTCCTTTGAACTCAGGAGTGCAGGGCATTTGGATTTTATGTGCCTTTGAGTGGTTGGACCAACCCCCGTGGATGCCATTCTTGTGCAGAAGCAGCTACGTTGTCACCTTTGTAACCTGTACGGGGACAGCAGTGTGTAATGTGCAGACACATTTTGAATCCATTGTTTCTCTTAATCTTCACAAGAACATATGAGGCTGGTGGTATTTTTCACTCCATTTCAAGAAGGGGAAATTTGGGTCCTGATAGGTGGACTGATGTGTCCCAAGCCAAACATCTAGTTAGCAGGGGAGGGGCACTCAGACACATATGGATCAGCCCCCCACCTGGCTGCGCCTCCCCCATGCCACAGAGAGGGTGCCTTCTCCTGACCAGCATAGACCACAGGCTCCTGGCACATCCCACCTCCAGGACCCTGTATTCTCTGGTTAATTAATGTGCATGGGTCGCCCAGGAGTTACTCAGGGAAGAAAGAGAAATGGGTGGGCCTTTCTGTCCTGCTCATCTTCCTCCTTAGGGAAAGGGGGTGTTTATATGTAGTATTTACAGGCCAGGGACCCTCCCACCCTGGGGTCACACTGCGCACACACACGCACACACACATACACTCACTATTAAAGATGTGACTTTTC
>NW_007782706.1:0-455 GCF_000696425.1 Galeopterus variegatus
TCTGAGAGGTCCTCCAACTAGGAAAGAAACAGATTTTAAACTTAGTTCTACTAGACTCTCTGTTACAAACTCTATGAGTTACAAAAGTCAATAAATTCCAGTAGGTCTCAGGGTCTTTGTCTGTAAATTGAGACAGTTGATTTCTAAAGCCTCTTCCATGTATACAGTCTATTATTTTAAGTCTATGTAGTCAATTAGCACAGTTATAAATCATTCAGAGAAGCATCAAAATCATTACTGCTCTCTATTCTAAACTAATTCATGTGTTATTTTTTGTTACCAAAGTAGACATTACAAATTTTTAGACTATTCATATTTCCTTTCTTTTCTCAAATCTAGGAAAAGGAGCAAACTCATGTTCTCTTACTTCTTAAATACACACATTTTTAAAATAGTGTCAAGTTTAAGATTGTTGACAAAAGGAAAGCCTTTTTTTAAACCTTTAAACCTTTTTT
>NW_007782706.1:2418-2925 GCF_000696425.1 Galeopterus variegatus
CAGATGAGCAAACTGACTCTGATTGACTATAACTTGAAATTGTTTGCTAAAGGTAATAATGTTAACGATGGTAGAGAAGGAATTTAAGTCCAGATAATTTGACTTGAAAATGTATTCTACTTCTGTTTTACAACTCTGCCTACCATTCTAGTTAGATTACATGTAATTGTAATTGACTAGATTGCATGTAGATTAAATGTATGTAAAATGACATTCAATGTTACATTCAGTTTATCTGGCAAAATCCTAAACTCCTAGAGTAGGTTGGATGACCATGTCTGAGGTTCTTCTAGAGCCTTGGATTTTAATCAGAATTTCCTGTAGTACTTTAAAAAAAAATACACACACACACACACATATACTAGAACCACACAGGAAGAGAAATATCATTCTATTTGTTTTCTTTTTTTAAAAAATTATTCTCCATATAAAAATCTATCATACAGTGTACAGAAGAAAACTAAGGCAATAACCTATTTATCAATTACATTTCTACAATGTATTTGA
>NW_007782707.1:0-610 GCF_000696425.1 Galeopterus variegatus
ACTGATCACTGTCACGCACTGTCAGAACCTCTGAATCACTCATCACTGTCACACACTGTCAGAAACTCTGAATCGCTGATCACGGTCACGCACTGTCAGAACCTCTGAATCGCTGATCACTGACACACAGTGTCAGAACCTCTGAATCGCTGATCACGGTCATGCACTGTCAGAACCTCTGAATCACTGATCACTGTAACACACTGTCAGAACGTCTGAATCACTCATCACTGTCACTCACTGTCAGAACCTCTGAATCGCTGATCACTGACACACAGTGTCAGAAACTCTGAATCGCTGATCACGGTCACACACAGTCAGAACCTCTGAATCACTGATCACGGTCACGCACTGTCAGAACCTCTGAATCGCTGATCACTGTCACACACTGTCAGAACCTCTGAATCACTGATTACTGTCACACACAGTCAGAACCTCTGAATCACTGATCACTGTCACGCACTGTCAGAACCTGTGAATCGCTGATCACTGTCATGCACAGTCAGAACCTCTGAATCACTGATCACGGTCACGCACTGTCAGAACCTGTGAATCGCTGATCACTGTCACACACTGTCAGAACCTCTGAATCACTGATTACTGTCACACA
>NW_007782707.1:2648-2925 GCF_000696425.1 Galeopterus variegatus
GATCACTGACACACACTGTCAGATCCTCTGAATCGCTGATCACTGTCATGCACTGTCAGAAACTGTGAATCGCTGATCACTGTCAGGCACTGTCAGAACCTCTGAATCACTGATCACTGTCACGCACTGTCAGAACCTCTGAATCACTGATCACTGTCACGCACTGTCAGAAACTCTGAATCACTGATCACTGTCACGCACTGTCAGAAATTCTGGATCACTGATCACTGTCACGCACTGTCAGAACCTCTGAATCGCTGATCACTGTCACGCACTG
>NW_007782708.1:0-2924 GCF_000696425.1 Galeopterus variegatus
TTAGCATATTTTTTGAACACAAGGTAGGTGCTTAAGACCTGTTAATACCTGCCCCCACCAGCCTCGCTCTCTTCTCCATCATCTGCAAATCCCAGGGACTGCTGAATATGGATCCTGCCTGGACCCAGCCTTCCCCCACTTGCCCTCTAACCTCAAAAACACAGTGACCCTGGTGGGGGTGTACACCACCCAGGTCACCATCTGGACACCACTACTCTGACCAAGGCCAGTGCCATTGGGCTCCCAGGACATTAACCTAAAGTCTTCACAGCTGTGCCTTGGCCCAGCCTGGAGGTGCTGGCCTGTCCCCTAGCATGAGGCCAAAGCCAGCGGTCCTGCGCTGCTCCCCACCCTGGCCCTTCACAGCTGGGCGACCTACCGGTCAGTTGTTTCTGGATCTCAGTGCTCCCCGTCCTCCTCAGGAGGTTGACGGCCTCACGGATCCCGTTCTGCCTCCGGGTCTCCAGCTTGTTGGTGGTGCTCCTGAACACCAGGTTGCGCAGGGCCCCCGCCGCGGCCTGCTGGACGTTCTGGTTGGGGCTACGGAGGAGGTCCACCAGCTTACAGATGCCTCCCAGCTGATAGACCTGCCAGAAGACAGCCACGCAGTCAAGGGAGTTCAGGCTGATCTAATAATTCTCCACTCAAAGCGTTTTTATCTCATACCAAAAAATCTACTTCCAGTTCAGAAACATCCAAGTCCTCCAGTACAAGTAAGCAGTGTAAAGTAATGGTAACTGACCCAGACCAGGAGCCAAAAGACCTGGGTGCCAATCCTAGCTCCCCCACATCCTGGCAGGAAGACCCTCAGTGAGTCGCTCCTCTTTCCTGAGCCCTATCCCTATTTTCCTCCTCTGGAACGTGTCAGTGAGGACCAGATGAGAAAATGGATACAAATACACCTCAAAATCCTAAAGCAGAACACAGATGTAAGGGAGATGCTCCCATGGAAACCCTTTCTCCTATGGAAGAAACTTTCATGCAAACTAATCCTGGACTCCAGGAAACCCATTTATGGCACTATATCCTTAGGCTCAACTGCAGAACCCTGTAGGTGTCCTGCTTGCCAGCCAAGCTGGGGAGGCATGAACAAGCCCTGTTTTATACCATAAGATGCCTGGAGAGTGGGGAGAGGGAGGGAGGGAGGGAGGGAGGGAGAGAGAGAGAGAGAGAGCAGTCATGCTCTCTAGTGTCATTTGAGAAGGGATTTCTGCTGAACCTGTGGCTGTCACTGAAGTGCCTCTTCCATGGCCAGTGGAGGAAATGCATCTATTTGCCTAATATCCACTCGACCAGAAGGCTTCGCTCTCTGGAAGGTTAGGATGCTCAACTCTGACCTTAGGCAATGCCAGGCACATTCCTCACCCTTGGAAGCTGGCAGGGTGAGAAGAAGCCAACAGCAAATGCCCCCACCCATTTCTAAATGCAGGTCAGGCTGTCATGCCCAGGTCCTGCCCTGGCCTACCAGGAAGGAAGGTGTGCAGACAGTTACCTGTTGCTTGGCAGACTCATCCTGGAAGCAGGTGTGCTGGATGTAATAGGCCCCAATGGCCTGGTACTTCTCATCCTGAGAGCTCAGATATTGCACAGCCTTGGGGATGGTCAGCCCACTGCACTCAATGTCCTCACTGCAGATCCTGCAAGGAGTGGGCAGGGGTTACAAGGTGGGCTGGGAATGCTAGCAAGGGGGCTCAGGATTCCTCATTGCACTCCTGAGCTGCCACATCCTGATCTTCCCTCAGGAGAGCCAGAACAAGGCAACCCCAGGCCCACGTGGAAAACATCCCTGTGGAACAGCTCCTCCAGAGGAGGAAAAGGCTCACAGTGGATTTCCCCCACGTGAGAACATTGACTGTGGTGAGAGCCTGATCATGGGTTAATGTCCAAGCAGGTAAGTTATCTCTGCACTGAGAAAACATCCCACCCTATTCCTGGGGGGAAGCTTTCCACCCACGCTGCTGTCTCTCATGTGTGTGCCTGGTATTGGGAAAATGGTAGAGAATGGCCCACGGGCCTCTCTGTCCATCCATCTGAACATCCATCTGTCCCTCCCTCCCCAAGTCCAATTGGCTCTTCTTACACAAAAATTCTCACATCTACTCCTTCCTCCCATCCTCACGGCCACCACTTTCTTACTGATCATGATCACTCTCCTGGGGATGGCAACGGGGACCCCTGTAACTGGCTCTCTTCTCAAGCTCCCCCGTCCAACATTTTACATGCTTTTTCCAGATAAGTGGTCCTAGAACCCTGTTCACGATGCTGTTCCCCAGCTCCGAAACTGTCAGTGGTTCTCCATTCTGAAGGTTTAGGTTCAAACTGCTTAGACTGACATCCAAGGTCATGCGTTAGGTGGAACCATAGGAAATGGCAGATAGTCTATATTTTTTGAGCCACAAAACCAGAAATTTCATGTTTTCACCTAATGACCGGCTCCATTGTGTCCTCTTGCATATGGCCCAGCTCCTAACAAGGGTCTGCTCCAGCAAGACCACTCTCTTCACAGCGCCCTGACCAGGTCTCAGGCATCCAGCCCCCATGGTGTTGAGTCACAGGCCATCTTTCCACCTGACCATGACCTGGTTCCCAACAGAGATGGAGAGTTCCTCAAGGGCAGGGGCAGGCCCTTCTGTGGCACCCAGCCCTGCCCCACTAGATGCCCTTCAGCATTCACAGAGGAAGCCCTCTCCTCATCCGTACTAGACTCACATTTTGCCATAGTAGGTGCTCAATAAACAGTCATGGTTTTAGCTAGCAACCCAGCTTCATTTCTGGAAAAATCACACAAGGGGCAGAGGTCTCTGGGATTGGGTTAGTAGCTCCCCTGCCTTGCATTGAGAGAATGTCACTCTGCATCCTCCAGTGAAATGTCATCTTTAAATGGCTTGTCACTCATACTCCCCATATCTCACGTAGACCCTCCA
>NW_007782709.1:0-525 GCF_000696425.1 Galeopterus variegatus
CAACATTTGCATTGTTTTCTACACTACTACTCTTCCTTGTAATTCTTGTGAAATGACAAGGCAAGAGCTATTCAACCAAGAGTAGGAGAGTGAATTGATTTCTATTTAAAAACAAAACAAAACTCTGTGCCTGTTAATTTTATTAAGAACTCACACTCACTTCTATCAGATGATGTCATGTCAATCCTTAAACGTTGCCTTCAGGGTAAAGGCTGTGTTGTAAACATATTGATGCAAGCATCTTATTTCCCCTTGCCTCTCTAGCTTCATTCCTCTCTCCTTGTACTTTATGCTTCAAACATCCTAATTGATTTACCATTCCAGCAGTGTACCTTTGTATTGGCGAGTCCCTTTGCTTGAAATGTCTATCTCCTCTCTTTCCTTTGCCTAATTCCTGCTCATTCTTAACGCTTCATCTTAATTGTCTGTGCATCATGAAAACTTTTTCCTTGGTCCTAGAAGGGTAGGTTTGATAGCCTACCCCTCACCACTTCTTTGTGTTTATTAGTTCCTTTGTACATAAAT
>NW_007782709.1:2365-2924 GCF_000696425.1 Galeopterus variegatus
AGGACAAAGAGCTTTTTGTTTTGAGTAGTTTGAGAATAGCTTGTTAGTATGGTGCTCCATTGCCCCTAAATACTGTGATTTATATTTTCTAGAAACAAGTACATTCTGCTGTGTAACAACATAATCATCAAAGTTAGCATTGATATGTTGCTAGCATCTATTCCTCAAATTCAAGTTTGCCAGTTATTCCAATAGCTTTTTAGGAAAAGGAACCAGTTCAGAAACATTTAGATATCATGTCTCCTTAGCCTTCTTCAGTCTGGAGCGGTTCCTCAGTCTTCCCATGACTTTACTTGGCCTTGTTACTTTTTAAGATAAGAAAGTTATTTTGAAGAATTTCTCTCAAGATGGGTATGTTTAATGTTTCCTCATGATTAGATTCAGGTAATACACTAAAGATGACTTTTTTTAAAAGACAACTTTTTGAAGGCAGTAGCTTCCTATTTATTTATTTACTTTTTAAAAAGATGACAGGTAAGGGGATCGTAACTCTTGACTTGTTGTCAGCACCACGCTCTCCCAAGTGAGCTAACTGGCCATCCCTATGTAGGGATCCGAA
>NW_007782710.1:0-370 GCF_000696425.1 Galeopterus variegatus
TATGTAGTGGCCCTCATTATCTCTTTTTATTGTTTTTAGTTTAAAGTCTATTTTATCAGATGTAAGAATAACTACTCCAGCTCATTTTTGATTTCTGTTTGCATGTTAAATCTTTTCCCATCCTTTCACTGTTAGTCTATGTGAGTCTTTATAGGTGAGGTGGGTCTCTTGAAGGCAGCATATAGTTGGATCCTCCTTTTTAATCCAGTCAGTCAGTCTGTGCCTTTTGATTGGGCAATTTGAGCCTTATACATTAAGCGTTGTTATTGAAAAGGGTTTATTTACTCCTAGCATTTTATGATTTTTGTCTGGATGTCTTAAGTGTCTTTTGTTCCTTTCTTTCTGATTTACTGTTTGTTTTCTGTATTCG
>NW_007782710.1:2239-2924 GCF_000696425.1 Galeopterus variegatus
GGGCATTGATTTCCTTGTACATTTCTTCTTTCAGATCCTGTATACTTATCCTCATTTCATCGTGTTGTGTAACAGAGTTTTCTTGTATCTCATTTAGTTTCCTTAGAATTATCACTCAAAATTCCTTGTCAGACATTTCAAGGGCTTCTTGTTCTGTAGGATCTAGAATTTGAGAGTTATTACCCTTTGGTGTTGTTCTTTCTTGATTATTCATGTTTCTGGTATCTTTCCTTTGATGTTTAGTCAGTGTGGCAGGGGATTTCACAGTCCACTGGTTCTACTCTATTGTCTGGCTAGGATGCTGCTTTGGCTACCAATTTAGTTTGGCTGCATCAGTGTCTGCTCGGTTGGCCACTAGTGCCTTGGGTGCATAGTCCCATCAGGTCTTGGGCCTCTCCAGGGAGGTGTGTCTCTAGTCAGCATGCACTTGGCTGGGCTGGGGATGAAGTCAGTTGGTGGCGGCGAGGCCCACCTGCTGTGTTGTGCGCCGGCATTGCAGGGTGTGTTGTCTCTGCGGATCTTCTGCTTCTCCAGCTGGACGCCTTCCTGATCCATGCGCACTCTCTCAATTCTCTTTTGAATCAGTCTTTTATTAAATAAATATTAGGAGAATACTTTTGCATTAACCCTTCCATAAAAACACTTGGCCTTACCACACACCTTTTATGTCCAATGAACACAAAGA
>NW_007782711.1:0-1179 GCF_000696425.1 Galeopterus variegatus
GTCAAAGATCAGTTGGCTGTAAGTATGTGGGCTGATTTCTGGGTTCTCTATTCTGTTCCATAGGTCTGAGTGTCTAAAAAGCTTCTGAACAGCAAAGAAAAAAATCAACAGAGTGAAAAGACAACCTTCAGAATGGGAGAAAATATTTGCAAAGTGTACATCCAACAAGGGATTAATATCCAGAATATACAAGGAATGCAAACTACTACACAGAAAAAAAGCAAATAACCCAATTAAAAAATGGGCAAAGGAGCAGAATAGACATTTCTCAAAGGACATACAAATGGCCAACGTGTACTTAAAAAAATTTTCAATATCTCTACTCATCAGAGAAATGTACAATCACAACAATTCCTTGAACTTGTTAAGACAAGTGAGCAGATATGATGTGGGGGGGGTGAGAGGGAGGGGGGAAATAAGAATGAGTAAAGGGTCACAAAAATCAACTACAATGTATATTAAGACATTAAAATAAAAAATAAAGTAAAATAAAATAAATAAGGAAATGTAAATTAAAACCACATTGAGATATTATCTCACCCCAGTTAGACTGGCTATAGTCAAAAAGAGTGAGAATAATAAATGGTGGTAGTGAGGATGCAGAGAGAGGGGAAGTCTCCTACACTGTTGGTGGGACTGTAAATTCGTACAGCCACTACAGAAAACTGTAGTATGGAGGTTTCTCAAGCAACTGCAGATAGATCTACCATACAATCCAGTAATTCCACTTATGGGTATATCCCAAAGAATGGAAATCATCATGTTGAAGGGATACCTGCACTTGCATGTTCATTGCAGCTCTATTTACAATAGCTAATGTATGAACCAAACTGAATGTCCAAAGATAGATGACTGAATAAGGAAAATATGGTATTTATGCACAATGGGATACTACTCAGCCACAAAAAAAAAAAAAAGACATTTTGCCAATTGCACCATGGTGACATCGATGAGTTTGTAGAAACTTACATTAAGTGAAATAAGCCAGGCACAGAGGGGAAAATACTGCATGTGCTCACTCATAAGTGGGAGCTGTGAGAGAAAGAAGGAAGGAAAGGAAGACCACAGTGGTGCATTGGTCCTGCAGAGAGAAAGAATAGACCTAGGGTTGCTGGGGTGGGGGGGAGGGGAGTTGGGAAGAGATTGGGTTGGGGACATAGGGAATTACTGCAACCTGAG
>NW_007782711.1:2685-2924 GCF_000696425.1 Galeopterus variegatus
GACAGCAGAAGTTGTAACATATGCATAATGGGAATATCAGAAGGAGAAGAAATAAAAAAAAGTTCCAGGAGAAATACATATTTAAAAAATAATGAGTAAGAATTTCCCCAAATTAATAAGAGACACCAAACTACAGATCCGGGAATCTCAGAAAACATCAAGCTTAGTACAAGCCAGAAAAAACAACATTGAGGCATATCATTTTCAAACTACAGAAAATCAAAAAGAAAAAAGTTCTG
>NW_007782712.1:0-637 GCF_000696425.1 Galeopterus variegatus
ATCCAGTTGACCCAGTGCCATTTATTGAAAAGACCTCCTTTTCCCTACTGCCTTGCAGGGTCACTTTTATCATAGATTATGTGATTGTATATGTGCGGGTCTGCTTCTGGACTCGCTGTTCTATTCCATCGGACAGTTATCTGTTCTCGTACCACACAGTTTGTGTTATCATAGCTATATATAATAGTTTCTGATATTTCATACTGTAAATCTTCCATATTTGCATGGAAGTGAGTATTAATTTGGAGAGAACTAATATCTTTACAATACCGAGACTATCAATCATACCAATGCATATATTTCCATTTATTCGGCTCTCTTTTATTTTTTCCTCAATAATATTTTGTAGTTTTCAATTACAGGTCTTGTACATCTTTAATTAGATTTATTTCTAGATGTTTGAGTTTTTTGATGCTATTTTAAATGTTTTATTTTCTATTTGTTATTGCCAGTATATACAAATATGACTAATTTTTGTATTTTGACTTTGTATCCAGTGTCCTTCCTATATTCTCATTAATTCTAAGAATTTGTCTATAGATTCTTTAGCAATTTTACACATACATGATCTTATTGTCTGGGCATGACTATTTTGTTTCTTCTTTTACCAATTTTATATGTACATGATCTTATTGTC
>NW_007782712.1:2242-2924 GCF_000696425.1 Galeopterus variegatus
CAATTTTATTAATCTTTTTTTTTTTTTTCCTTTTTTGTCTTTTTTCGTGACCGGCAACGGGATCGCAACCCTCGGTGTTGCGCCCACACCTCGCTCAGCCAGTGAGCAGCCGGTCTGTATGTGGGATCCAAACCCTCGGCGGGAGCACCACCGCGCTCCCAAGCAACGCACTGTAGCAGTGTGCCACCGGGCCAGCCCCAATTTTATTAATCTTTTCAAAGAACTTTGACATTGTTTGATTTTCTCTATTATATGTTTGATTTTGATTTCCTTGATTTTTTTTCTTTTACCTTTATCATTTCTTTCCATAGGTTTGATTGCTATTCTTTTTATAGTTTCCTGAAACTGATATTTAAATCAGTGATTTTAGCCTTTTTTTCCTAATATATGAATTTAAGGGTATATATATATATATGCTCCTTAGCACTAATAGTTTTTTCCCCATAATCTTTGAAATGTCATTTTTTATTATTCAGATTAAAATATTTTCTAATTTCTGTTTTTTTCTTTCTTTATCCATGGATTATTTCAAGTGTATGGTTTAATTATTAGGCAATTGGGTTTTTTTAAAAGTTGTGGTTTTGATCTCTAGCCTACTTCCATGGTGACCAGAGAAGATATTATGAAAGATTTCAATATTTTGAAATTGTTGAGGTTTTCTTTCCAGTAGAATGTATTGTTT
>NW_007782713.1:0-336 GCF_000696425.1 Galeopterus variegatus
CTGATTGATCTTCCTCTCCCACACATTATTTTCTATGTGATAGCATTATCCACTTCATTCATTTGTGATTATTATTTTTTAATGTTTTCCTTCTCGAAAGACTGAAAACTTTTATTCCTCTATCTTCAGTGCCTGGTACACAGGAGATACTCAACAATTTTTTGTTATATTAATGAGCATATAAACCTTACATAAATGATTACTGTATTGTACGTCGAACTCTTAGTTTCCTTAAGACTCTCCGGTACCATAATTCCATGGAGGAGAATGGAGATTCTTTATCCTAGACATTTTATTTTTGTTTTTAGAGTTAGCCAAAACCAAACAATCAAAAAC
>NW_007782713.1:2445-2924 GCF_000696425.1 Galeopterus variegatus
TGTATCTATCACCCTTCTATCTAGCAATCTACCTACCTACCTACATCCATCTAGCTACCTATCTACCTACCTTTCTATCTATCGTCTATGTGTCATTTGTCATGTATCTACCTTTCTCTGTCTTCTACAGATAGTTTCTAGCTCTATCAAGCCATGGAAATCATGACCTCCCAATAGTGATGATCATACCTTGCACCTAGATGTCCACTAAAAGAAGCTAGCATTTCCTGAAAAAATGAGTGTTTTCAGGGCTGGGCCAAAGAAGATACATGGTGAGACAGAAACAATTTGTGGAACCAGAAAATTAAGAAATACATGAATACAGTAGTCCCCCCGTATCCATGGGGGATTTGTTCTAAGACCTCCAGTGAGTGCCTAAAACTGTGGATGGTATCAAATCCTATACACTTGTATACTGTGTTTTCCAATAATTTATAAATCAGGCACAGTAAGAGATTAACAATAGGGCCGGCCCGGTG
>NW_007782714.1:0-2924 GCF_000696425.1 Galeopterus variegatus
CTGACCCCATGCCTGAGCCACCACTGCACCCTGTGCACCACTTCCCTACCCCACCAGAGACACCAGCCATGTCCATAACCACATGCACACCCTGGACCCCAGCTTTTCAGCCTTTCAGGGTACATTTGCACCTCAAATACCAGAGCCACTGCCACAGTGAGTGTGCCTGCATTCCAGACCTAGATGACATGGTTGTTCCAGGCACACCCCTAAGCTCTAGACACTGTCTCCCTGGATGTTATTCATGCATTCATATCACAGACACCAAGACCAACACAATAGTGAGTGTGTCTGCATCCCAGACTCAAGCAGTGCTGCCACATTTACGCTTAAATACTGGACCCAGCACCAGGAGGAATCCCATTGGCTATGGCTTTACTCCATGAGGGAAAGGAAAACAGGAGAACCACAAAAGCCCTTGCCATCACTGTGGACACCTGCAGGCTTGGCAACCAAGGACCCCTGAATTCTTTGCTGGTAATACCTCAGCTGATGAAGTTCCATGGAGACAATGCTGCTGTACCCTCTCTAAAGCCAGAATTACTGCTGCACCCACATGGAACTGGACCCTCTGCATTCCACACAGCCAGCACCCTCACACCCACTCATAGGTGAAGATTTTTCCCCACTGAAGCCAGCCCATAAGTCTGGGAGAAATAACTGCTCCCTTAAATGTGCAAACATCAACTTAAGGCTCTTAGAAAAAAAATGGAAAAACATGACACCACCAAAGGAACACTATAATTTTCTAGTAATTGAAAATGAAGATCTATAAACTGCCTGACAAATAAACTGCTCCCTTAAATGTGCAAACATCAACTTAAGGCTCTTAGAAAAAAAATGGAAAAACATGACACCAACAAAGGAACACTATAATTTTCTAGTAATTGAAAATGAAGATCTATAAACTGCCTGACAAATAATTAAAAATTATGTTTTTAAAGGATATTCAACGAGCTTAAAGAGAGATTAAATAGACAATTGAATGATTTCAGGAAAAAAATACATAAGACAAAAATTTCAACAAAGAGGTAGAAGTCATAAAAAAAGAACATAAAAGGTATTCTATAGCTAAAGAACACATGAATGAAACAAAACTTCAACAGCAGTTTCAATCAAGCAGAAGAAAGAATCCGTAAACTCAAAAATAGATCATCTTAAATTATCTAGTTAGAAGAGAAAAAATTAAAAACAAACAAACAAAAAGAATTTTTAAAAGTGAAGAAAGCCTATGGGACTTAGGGGACACCAATATATTCATTATGAATGTTCAATTAGTAGAAGAGAAACAAAGGGGCAGAAAACTTATTTACAGAAATAATGACTGAAAACTTCCAAATCTTGGGAGGAAAGATTCATGAAGCTCCAGTTTCGTGAAGCTCAAAAGTCCCCAAACAGGATCAACTCAAAAACAACAACATAGAGGACTATTACACAAGAAACCCTTGAAGCACATGGTTTGAACTGCATAGTTTCCCTTAAACACTGATTTTTTAAAAAATAAATACATTGGAAAAATTTTGGTTGGGTATGTCATAAATGCATAACATACGTAACCAAATAGTTAAGCACCCTACCTAACAGTAGGCTATTTTTAGGCTATTAAGTAACCACTACTTAAATAATGATGTAGCAGCATTTCCATGGGGATCAGGGCATGCAGTACAGGGAAAAGCATGCAAAAAATTAAGTAGTATTATACCTCAATTTTCAATCATGTGTGGTGGGTGACGAGGTGTAGCAGTGACCCTGACTACTCACTGTTCAAGGGTCAACTGTAATCAAATTGTCAAAAGTCAAGGCCAAAAAGTGAATTTTGAAAGTAAGAAGAAAAATGCAACTTGTCACATGTCAAGTAACTGTCATAAGACTATTAGTAGACTTCTCAATAAAAAACTTGCAGTCTAGGAGAGAATGGGATGATAGATTCAAAGTACAGAAAGAAAAAAAAGTCCAACTAATAATACTACACTCGGCAAAATTATTATCCTTTAAAAATGAAGGAAAGATAAAAGCTTTTCCCAGACAAGGAAAAACAGAGGGAGGTGTCACCACTGGGCCTACCTTACAAGGAATGCTTAAAGCAGTTCTTTGAATTAAAATAAAACATGCTATACAGAGCATGAAAGTATAAATCTAACGAGTAAAGGTAAATATGTATACATATACAGATTAATGTAACTATAAAGGTGGTGTGTAAATTACTTTTAAACATAATATAAAATTAAATGATAAAAAAGTTAATAGATGCACAACTTAAAAAGAAGCAAACTCTACCTACAAGAACACAAAGTGTGGGACAGAGGAGAAAAAGTATCATTTGTTGTAGGTGATTGATGTTGTTATTATCAACTTAAAATAAAAGGTTGTAACCGCAAGATATTTTATGCAAGCCTCAAGTTAACCAGAAAGAAAAAAACCTATAGTAGATACATAAAAGATAAGGAGATAAAAGCCAAAGAAAATTGTATTAGTCCATTTCTGTTGCTTATAACAAAAATACCTTGAACTGGGTGATTTATTAAGAAAATGAAATTTATTGCTTACAGTTTTAGAGGCTGGGAAGTCCAAAGAGCACATCTTGTGAGGGTTTTCTTTGGTGGTAGCTTTACAGCAATGAAAGGGTCTCACATGGCAGAATATGGCAGGCAGAGAGAGAGAGACTCCCATGTGCTCACCTTTCAGAAACCTCAGAACTATTCAAGAAATGAATCAAACCATTCACAAAGGCGCAGGCTTCACAATCCAATCACCTCTCCGAGGCCCTACTTTTCAATTACCTTAACAGGATTGCCTACCCTCGACAATTACAGTGGGAATTAAGCTTCTAATATATCAAGTTTGGGGCATAATTCAATCAATCCACAGGACAAATCACTACAAAGAAACATTGAATAAAAAAGAAAGACAGTGAATGAGGAAGA
>NW_007782715.1:0-896 GCF_000696425.1 Galeopterus variegatus
TTTTTTTTTTCCCCCTACTTGGTTTTGTTTTGTTTTAACTGCGTGTTTTGCTGAAAGTGCTTTTATGCTGGTGCAAATCTAGACAAAGAAAACTTTTATGCAAAATAAACAAAATAGAACATACCAAGCCAGGATTTCTTTGCAAGACATGTTCCTTAGGCTATTTCTGAAAGGTTATTTATGGACGGCTGTTTATCCCCTGGAGCCTGACTTCATCTCTTGGTGAAGTAAAACAACTCTGTGTTTAGTACTTTGGTCTGCCACCCCTGGGAATGGCTGGATGTCAACTATTTACCCCTGTGGGATAGAACAGAAATCAGAGACGCACAGAGAAAATAGAAGGCAAAAGCAGTGTCCTCAAGAATTAGCAAAATTTCAGAAGAAATGGATTTTTAAAGAAAAGAAGTTGAAATACAGAGATAGCACAGTGTAATTTTCTTTATTGGGATGAGGGAAAACCCTCTAAAATATAGTTACTTCAAGCAGAAAAGTATTTTCATCTTATTACTTTCTCAGTGGCCACACCCATCCCGTTCCCTCACCTGGCTCAGTACCAGGCCCAGAGGGAGAGGCTTTAAATTTTTATTTTTTTAATTGAAAACGGATGCTGCACCTTGTTTTTCAAGCCTGCATTTTTCATCGGGGGGTGGGGGGGAGGAACACCTAGCCAAGTATTAGCTTGGTACCTATGCAACCTCATAAAACCTAGGAATCAAAACTTGGCATTTGGCTCTATAGATAGTCACACTGGAAAAATTGAGAAAGTCCCAAGTAAGTTGACTGTCTTCCCGGGACTTCTCATTTCAAATCGTGTGTCTGCCTCCCTCGTCAATCTCCCACACAGAGTATTCCTTCCTAACATTACGCTTTTCCTGTATTGTCAGAAACAAAGCTAC
>NW_007782715.1:2721-2924 GCF_000696425.1 Galeopterus variegatus
GTGACACCAAATTCTGGCTTGATCTGCTCAGTCTCAGAACCAGCATACATTTGAAATATTGCCTGAGCAACTTACTAGAATCTTGGGAAGCTGAGAATCACAGACTGCACTGCCCTCTGTGAGAACGACAGCATTTGGAAGCCTGTTGGGCACACTAAATTTAAAAGTAAATGTTTGGCAGCTTCACCCGTCCTCAAGTTTGG
>NW_007782716.1:0-1006 GCF_000696425.1 Galeopterus variegatus
AACAACAGCCCACATTCCTGGTGCAGGTACTAGTACCAGGGGGAGCAGAACAAACTTTATCCTCAAAAAGTTGTGATAGTTTGTTTTGACCTGTCTGGTGGCTCCCTGTAGGACTGGCTCAGAGGGTTTGCCTTTATCTCACCTCCCTTGGAACTCTCCCAGTGGTGAGGCAGATACCCAGGGGACATTGGTTTATTAGTTGTTTTGTTGTTGGCTGGCCATATGACCCTTGACCTTGGCGTTACAAGGCGGTGCTCCAACCAACTGAGCCAACTGGCCAGCCCCCCAAGGGGCATTTGTTGAAAACATTTAATGATGGTTGTTAGTCTCTGCTACCTAGAGCAATGGGTAACAGTTGGGGCAAACAATAACCAAAAAGGCTGCGGAAGAGCTGGGGAATGAGGACCTTAGCAGAATAAGGGCTTTGAGAAGCTCTGACATACTCTTGGGAATCTAGAAGGCCACCTGCATACACAGGGCTGAGCACATGCTTAGGAAAGACCTGAGAGGGCCCTCAGCTCTCACCTCTGGCTGATCTTTAGGCTCCGTGCAAGCGAAAAGTGAAGGCTAAGGCAGAGCCAAAGCAGCCTGGCTGAGTGTTGACGTATGCCCCAACACATACACAGAATCCAGTATGCAGAAACCAACGGGCCAAAGGAGAAATAAAAATAAAAACCAGAAAATTGTTTGAGACAAGCAAAAAAGAAAGCACATGTAGCAAAATGCCCGTGGTGCACCAGAAACAGTATCAGAGGGAAACCTTCAGCCATAAACATCTATGTTAAAAACAGAGCGATCTTAAATCTGTCACCCAGCTTTCCATTACAACAAAGTAGAAAAGTAAGAGCAACTACACCCAAGGTGACCAGAAGGAAGGAAATAAAGATTAGAACACAGACACAGTAAATGAGACAGAGAGTAGAAAACTGACAGTGAAGACAAATGAACAGTTTTTTCTGGAAAAGATAACAAAAATCACAAACTTTTAGCTAGACTAACCAAGAAG
>NW_007782716.1:2381-2924 GCF_000696425.1 Galeopterus variegatus
GCCACAGGCCCGACCTCCTGACCACCATTTTTAATCCATTCACTACTGTACAGTCCTACAAACCAATCACCTCTTCAAGGCCCCACCTTTCAACTAACATAATAGGATTTCCCACCCTCTTATCAGTCACAGTGGGGGCTAAGTTTCTAATACTTAAAACTTGGGGGACACAATTCAAGCTTTAATGAGTTTTGGGGGTACATAATTCAACCCACTACACCAGCATTATTCTGATACCACAGACAGACGCTAATATCACAGACAGACAGAGACCTCAGGAGAAAAGAAAACTACAGACCAATATCCCTTACGAACGTAAGGCAGAATTCTTCATCAAAATGCTACCAAAGAGAATCTAGCAGAGTACTGCAAAGATTACACGTCATGGTCAGGTATGATTTATCCCAGGAACGCCAGGGTTGTGTAATAATGGAAAGTGGATCAGTGTGATGCACCACATCGTAGGATGAAGGGAAAACCTGCAACATAAGCTCAGTGGATGCAGAAAAAGCATTTGCCGAAATCCAACATGCTTTCATGATA
>NW_007782717.1:0-633 GCF_000696425.1 Galeopterus variegatus
TGACATTTGAGCAAAGGCCTAGAGTAGGTGAGAGTCACATCACTGTCACTGTAGGGGGGACACGCCAGAGTGAAGACCCGAGCAGGCGTGTGCGGTGCCCGGACTTGTGCTCCCACACTGCGTGGGATGGTGGCCGCGAGAGGGCTGTGACCAGGGGTTGACAAGGGTCCCTGTGTCTGCTGTGTGGTGAGCACAGCATAGGGCACAAGAGCAGAAGAGGGCAAGGTCTGCGGCCCTGAGCTCTTACGCATGGGGGCGCCTCACCCGCGGTTTGCTCTCGGCTGGCCAGATTGCGACAGCTCCTTCTCAAGGGCTCTGGAGTGACAGCGTGCTTGAGCTCTTCCCTGCCCCTAAGATGGCGTTTCGTTTCCTCTACATGTGAGTGGCAGTCTGGGTTGGTGAAGAAGCTGGTGCCTCCTTTTCCTCAGCACTGCGGATGGGTGGCTCTTTCGTCCTCGGGCTCTGCTGTGTGGGGAGGACCACGGTGGCCTCTCTGTCTGCCATGTTAGGGTCGCCTGCTGCTTCCACCTCTTTGTTGGTGGCATCCTTATCTTTGAGGCTATATCTTGCCCTAATTGCACACCACTGACTTTTCTTGATGTGTGGTGATCCCTTCTGCGCTGTGGATTGAGT
>NW_007782717.1:2533-2924 GCF_000696425.1 Galeopterus variegatus
TGCTACTAGCAAAAATGAGTTTCAGTTTCCTCACACCCTCACCAACATGGTGATGTAGCAGTCTTGAAAAAGTTTTGCCATCCCCATAGGTAAGATAGATTTAATAGTTTTAATTTGCAATTACTGTATTAAAAGTGAGGTTGAGCGTCTTATGTGTTGAAGAGCCATTTGTATTTTCTGTGAACTGTCTGTTCTGTTACCCCTGCACATTTTTATTTTGGGTTGATGGTGTTTTTTCCCTTGGATTTGTAGGCACGTTTTATGTATAGGAAAATTAACTCTGCCTGGATATGAGTAAGTAGTGTTTTTTTCCCCCCAGTTCCTTCATTCAACTGTGTTTGTTCTGTGTTTTAGATATGCAGAAAAATTTGGTTTGTATGTAGTTGATTTT
>NW_007782718.1:0-379 GCF_000696425.1 Galeopterus variegatus
AGTTTGATTAGTATATTATAGGAAGGGGGAAGCAAGTCATTTAAGGACTTGCTGTTTGTTTGTTTTTTAAACCATTATGTAAAATTCTGTAGTAAAGACCAAAAGTAAATCTCAGCTAATTCAGTAGCTTTAAGACAAGAATCCAGGGAGCAATGAAGCCTCCCCAAACTGGAGGAACTTGGGATTGAGGCAGGCAGTGAATCACTTGACTTCTATGATTGTAAAGTTATCTAGTTTTCTCTCTATCCCGATAAAGTCCTTTTAACAACATGCTTATAAGTAGCCATCTAGTGTCTTCTTGAATTCCTGCTATGACAAGGAGCTCACTACCTACTAGGGTTCCCTAGTCTGTTGATAGATGAGACTTTAGGGAGTTCAC
>NW_007782718.1:1302-2924 GCF_000696425.1 Galeopterus variegatus
TGGCTCTCTTCTCCCCCTCTTTTCTTCAAAGAAAAAAAGCCTGTTTATTTTTTCTACTAGTAATAATAAATCCAAGTTATAATTAGAGTGGGAAAAAGTAATCCCTTCAACATCTTTTCTTGCACAGGTTTACCTGACAGTATTAAGCAATAAGCTCTTTGAGAGCAAGGACTGTTTCTCTCATTTTTGAACTCCCAGAGCTTTGCATAACATTTGTTGGATGAGTGGGGGTTCAATAAATGAAGACATGAGGTCGTGTGAGGGAAGGGGGTTGTGTGCGTGTGCACGTGTATGCGATCTTTGTCTCTGGGGTCAGAGGTCAGTATCCAGCATGCCCCATACTAGCTGGTAGCTAATTGGAACTCTCTTCCCCACTTCAAAATAAAATGTGACCTAAGAGAAAAGTGAAAAATATGTCTGTTTTAGCTTCATCAAAGGCCACTAAAGGAAGTTCAAATATTCTTTACTGAGCAATGAACTCGGTCCTCCCTATTTTGGCAGACCTAGAAGTTCTGCCATGGTTTCCTCTGGCACTTGGGCTTCATAAACAAAATATGGAAGCTAAATTTATCCTTTTGTTCACAAATGCCTGCCTCTGACCTTCAGTGTCTTTGAGCAGAGAGGTAGACTCCTTGTGAGGAGTTAATGTAATTTGGCTCCTAAAGGGGGCCCTAGGCATTACAGGACAGACTCATTCCTGCAGTCATTTCTGTGCCCTATTCTTTTTATTTATTTGTTTGTTGGTTGTTTTTTAATTTTATTAATATATATTTTTTTACATTCTATGATGATGTTGTCGTAGAGCAGGTGGGAGGGAGGGGGAGCGAGAAAGGGAAAGGAAATGGAATGGAAGAAGAAGGAAGGAGGAGGGGTGGGATTGAGGCCTGTGGCACCAACAACAGGGGTGGGCTTCCAGTAGTGGCTTGGTTATTGCTGGGCTAGGTGCAGATGTCAGGGGGTGTGGCAATAGCCCTCATCACCCACAGCCCTAGCTCAGGAACCTGGGGCCCTTCTTGCTAAGGCTTGCTGGTTGTCACTGGGCTGGTTGAGCATGGGGGGGCAAGCGATGTCGAGACCCTTGGCCCTCCACTGCCCCAGCTCGGGAGAGCCCAGGGTGCTTCCTGCAGCTTCATGCCCCAATTTTTGATAGCTATAGGAGTGCTGTGGTTTGTGACCAAGCTAGAGGTGGCTGTGACAGAAAGACATCATAACTTGTGGCATTTCCTTTTGCAGACAGAAGATGTGGAGGAGAGCTGGGAGATTTCACTGGATACATTGAATCCCCAAACTATCCAGGCAATTACCCTGCCAACACCGAGTGTACATGGACCATCAACCCGCCCCCCAAGCGCCGCATCTTGATTGTGGTCCCCGAGATCTTCCTGCCCATAGAGGATGACTGTGGAGACTACCTGGTGATGCGGAAAACCTGTGCGTCTCACTCTCTGCTTCCCTCCCCTCTAAGGCCAGCTGGGAAGCCTGACGATCTTCTCCCCAGGCTTTAAATGTGAGGAGCAGGCCTAGAACGTCACCTTCATATTAGAACAGAGATGAGACATGAGTTCACAGGGTTTGCCAAGAAACAAAATTTAGACTAAAACCACACATGGAAGGCTCTTGCT
>NW_007782719.1:0-989 GCF_000696425.1 Galeopterus variegatus
ATTCAGTCTTTGAGGAGAGGGAATAGGAGAAACAACAATAGCCAGGAGTTGATGATCACTGTAGCTAGACGAGGCACATGGAGGTTTTTCGTTCTATTCTACTTTAAGTTGCATGTGTTTGAAATTTTCCAAAATGAAATTTCCAAAATAAAAATAATTAAAAAAAAAAAAAACCTTTCTCTTATTTTATCTTTGTCATCTTGAGATAAAAGCTCTCATCGATACTAATGAGTATTTCTTTGTCTTTTCTTTTTTCAAACATTTGATTGGCGGCTATTTAATCGGTAGCTAACCTCCCTTTTCTGTTGGTTGCTACACTATTCAAGTGTGATATGAACTTATGATGAATTTTCTAATATGAAAGCCTGGTCCAAAATGGCATTTACAAAGCTGAAATTGTAACTATTTAGCTAAATTTAAAGAGCACAGAAAACATCACTTTCCTAGTATGTTAGACATTTTTTTATAAAACACTGATNAATATTAATATTGTACTTTCATAAATAAAACTGCTTTAAAATAGTTAACTTAAAAAATTTCTGATGAACAATAAAACAATAAAGCACTATTTATCCTTATTATAGAATTACTTATTTGAGTACTTATTTTTTTTAGTTTCCTGTAATCCATATGAATAGTGACAAATAGATACTTGACCATTTATCACAAGTATCTAGAATGGACTCCTAAACTTTATTATAGCCAATAAGCTTTGAAAACCCCATTTTTTTCCTAACTTAAATTTTGAACCTATAGAGAATTTAATAGTAAAATAAATAACCATATATCCTTTAGATTCACCAATTGTTAATATTTTGCTACATTGGCTTGATATCTCTATTTGTCTGTGTGTTATGTGTATATATAATTTTTTTTCTGAATCCTTTAAGTAAATTGCAGTCATCCATACTCACTTTTAGAAATAACCTTTAAGGGGCCAGCCCATGGCTCACTCAGGAGAGTGTGGTGGTGATAACACCAAGGCCACG
>NW_007782719.1:1989-2924 GCF_000696425.1 Galeopterus variegatus
TTTCAATCAAACAGATATGGACTACAGTCACTTAAATCTAATCAGTAATATTCTACAATTCCTCAAGTATAGATGATTCTATGCTGTTTGATAATTCCAAAGATTAATGTGTAAGAATTCTGCTTTGAAGGAGCAATGCAGGCTCCTTTCCTAACCTTAATTAGTTAGAAAATTCTTACAAGGTCTCTTTAAATTTCTGATGAACTAAACATAATAATGCTGGTTAATTATTATATCGCTACCAAATTTACCTTGTCTGCAATTTTACAGCAGCAGTCCATCCGCAAGAAATCTTGAATTAAATCGTCATCTACAACAAAAAATACCTATGACTTGTCTTTTAAATATAGAATGTTTCCTTTTGAAGATTTAATTTCTATAACCGGAGATTGTAAATGTTTAGAAATCAAACAAAAATGGCTGGAACAGTGTTGTTTAAGGTGTAGTTTTCAGTTCTTGAGAATATTGCAAGAACTGTACAAAAAGGTACTGTCTTACCATCCATCTTCCCATCTGCTTTGCCTTAATGTATAGCTCAGATTGGAAGGGGAATGGTAGAAGTGTTTGGTTTATTCAATATCCAACAACACTTTTGAGAAATGTGTCTTGAGTAACTCTGGACTAGCTTTTCATTCTTTCCAAAACCAATCTTAAAAAGTGGAAATGGAATCCGACAAAAGATAACTCAGTCTTTAAGAAATAATGACTTAATGAATACTCTGTTTTCCAGATATGTTTCACATTTTCTACAACTTTCTTCGTTTAGTTTCCAGGGTATATTTAGTTTTGGATTCTTCTCTTCTACTTATCTCTGTTCCACGTATCTATCATTCAAATATATATACGAGTATCTACATAAAAAGGTTTATAAACTCATTAGTTTTATAATTGACAATTGTGGAAAAACGGAATATTAGGACAAAAAGATCAACAAT
>NW_007782720.1:0-852 GCF_000696425.1 Galeopterus variegatus
TGATGTCCTAACTCAGGAAGAAAAAGTGAATTTACCCATTCTCTGCTTTTTTATTCTATTCCAGCCCTCAACCAATTGGATGATTCCCTCCCACACTGTTAGGGATGATCTTTACTCTATCTGACAATTCAGATGTTATTCTCTTCTAGAAACACCTTCATAGACACCCTCAGAAATAATGCTTTACCAGCTATCTAGGCATCTCTTATCCCAGTCAAGTTGACAGATAAAATTAACTATTACAAATGCATTTTTTCAAAGCCAGATTTTCCTCGAAAATTCCTGTTAAATTTCACTTGTATTTAATTGGGCAGAAATATGTTACATGGTGACCCTTATATATAAAAGAAAGTAGAAAATTTCATTTTTGGCTTTCCAACCTTTATGATAGAGAAAGGGTATTGAGAAAGGAATTGAGACTGTATTCTGAATGAGCCAACTCACAGTATCTGAACAAATGACATGGGGATTCCTTAACTGAGTTAAGAAACACAGTGAAGTTATGGAGCACCTCTAAGACAATAAGATCTCTCCCTACCTAAGCCACATACAAACCATATTAACCTGGCAGAAACTAAGAATTTTGAAGAGGAAAGTGGTAAGTGGATATTAGATTGAAAGGAAAGCAAAACAAACAAACAAAAGCCCTCAAAGTAGAGGGGGAAAAAGAGAAAAGCTGTCTGATATTGTTTCACTTGCTAAATAGTCCAGTTATACTTTGAGCAATAAGATTCCCAAGATTCATTAGCGTCCTTAAAAAATTGCCTTGATTTAAGATGGCTTGAGCTGAATTGAGAGATTTTTTGTTTCTTTACAACCACAAATTTCCTTATTTATATGAGTAGAAATAGA
>NW_007782720.1:2536-2924 GCF_000696425.1 Galeopterus variegatus
GCTAATGTCAAAATCTGATCCCCAACTTGGCAGTATTGAGAGTGGTTTGGATCATGGGGGCAGATCCCTTACAAATGGATTAAAGCTCACCTTGGAGTGCTGGTAGTGAGCGAGTTCTCAGTCTATTAGCTCCCATGAGAGCTGGTTGTTTAAAGGACTCTGACACCAACCATCTGTCTCTCTCTTGCTTCCTCTCGCCATTTGATCTTACACCAATGGCTGCCTGCTGCTTTCCACTATGAGTAGAAGCATCCTGAGGCCTGTGCCAAATACAATTGTCCCAGAATCAGAAGCCAAATAAACCTCTTTATACATTATCCAGTTTCAGGTATTCCATTATAAGCAACAAAAAAACGGACTAATACTCACATACACATACACATACATT
>NW_007782721.1:0-252 GCF_000696425.1 Galeopterus variegatus
CTCCAGAAAGTGGCAGAGTAATAGGACTTTGTAAGGCGAAATGAAGCCCAGTCTGATGGCTACTGATTAAAAATTGACTCCACCACATCAAAGAGGAGTTGAAGGTGAAAATGATGATCACTTCCCTCTCCCAGGGACCCGGCACCGTTTCTTTTATTCAACCTTGAAAGGTTCTTTCTGAATGAGATAACATCCCTCGAGTCCATTCTGCCTTGGCAGCATGGAAAAATGTAGATCAGTATGTCTATTCTT
>NW_007782721.1:2396-2924 GCF_000696425.1 Galeopterus variegatus
GCACTGTAGCAGTGCGCCACCGGGCCGGCCCCTATAGTTTTCCTTTTAATGAAGATCTCTAAAGATAACCTCTCCAAATTATGATGTACATTACGAGAAAATGGCATTCAGAAAAACAAAGTTTAATATCATTTTATCACTGACTTTCATTATACCATAATATATTTACTATTAAAAAGTGACAATGCATTAAGGATATTTAAAATTCAATCTGTTCTAATTCTAAACTTTATTGTGTTAATTATATGCTATTNTTCCTGCTTTCCTACAAAATTGTCCAATATTCTCAATCAAATTAAAATCATTTTTTGTCTGGTACTTATAGCTACCATCTAGTTTCACCTAAGGAATGTATTCTGCATTGAAAAAAAAACAAGAAATTAAAAGTAAACAGAGAGTAATACTGTTTTTTCTTGTTTTATTTTTTTCAGATAATCCTGATCTCTAAGCTTCTTGAAAACAGAAACCATTTTGGGGGGTTTGTTTTTGTTAGCTTAATGCTTAGCGCATAAATGATTTTCAAAAAAA
>NW_007782722.1:0-2923 GCF_000696425.1 Galeopterus variegatus
ATATTCATGATTTACAAACATCTTTATAGCATAAAATCTGTAAAACCAGGTAAAATCTATGGCAGGCTTATTTCAAATTTGAATGGTCGTAGGCTAGCATAACACAGTCAAAATATTTCTTTAAATATCTGTTGGAAGTCATAAGGGAACTATCAAAGAAGAAAGAATTTTAAAAGCAATACGTCTTATTAGAAGGGAAGAACAGAGACTTCAGCAGTACTGAGGTACCTTTTTTTCCTATGAGGAATTTGTCAAATTAAAAAAAAAAAAACTGTCTATGAAGGTATTAGAAGAAGCAGAAAGTGACACATGTTCTTTTCCAGAACTTAAAAGCTTACCAGACTTCCACTGTACCTCTGAAGGGCACACTGATCAGAAATCATGAAAAATGAGTAAACCCCCATGAAAACTGAAATCCAACTTTAAAATCCGACCAAATTCTGATTTAACTAGGGTTATCGACCCTTAACCTTATTGTTTGCAGGAACAAAAACATGAATATTCTGCAAAGGAAGGTATAACCACTTTGGAAGTAAAACGTACTGTGCAATTCTTTTCTTCATTTATAATGTGCAACATTCACTTCATAATATTCAGGCATGGAAAGAGACAAATAATGACTACAAACCAAGATAAAAAAGAGATGATAGAAATATATCCCAGAAAATTCAGGTATGTGACTCACGAGACAGTCATTAGAATAACTATGATTGCTTCTTCCCAAGAGGACTAGAAAGGTCTGACACTAGTTCCCTCCCATGAAAAGAGACTGAAACAACAAACAAACAAATATGTTTTGACTGGAACCCGAGGAAACATGGGAAAGAGCACCAGGAGAACAAGAAGATCCTTGTGAGGCATGGGATAAGGGAGTGGCACCATAGAGAGCGGAGCAGGGCATCCAGCTTCAGCCCTGCTACAGGGACCAGCCTGGTACCAGGCAGAGAGAAGGCGATCCGGATATGACCCCAGCTGTTCCCACAGTCACCACAAACCCCAGCAGTCCCTGCCTCAAGGGAGTCCCCAGTCTTTTCTGAACTCAGGCCCAGTTGGTGAGTAGCTGGGAGTTAGTATAGCTGCAGTTTCATAATGAAAGCTGAAGGTGATGAGAACCCCTCCTGCCCTGAGCAGCTGAGACACAGCACCATATGGGAGCTAAAGCTGTGGTGGGAATATGCCCTGCCCTGGACCCAGCAAGTCTGACTCCCTTTGTCTAGGGGCCCTGCCTGCATTCTATAGCACTCACATGGGCATTGGTGGGACCAAGGCACAGGATGCTTGGAGCCTAGGACAGGCAGAAAGACCCCAGCACCTGATCTTTTATTATTATAAATTTATTTTGATTTTCTAGAATTTTATATAAATGGAATCACACTATCTTTTGGGGGGAGGGTTAAAGTATGGCTTTCTTCACTCAACATAATGTTTTTTGAAATCCACCTATGTCATCTGTCTGTATCAATACTATATTCCCTCCTATTGCAGAATAGTACTCCATTGTGTGGATACACCACAATTTGATTATCTATTAATCACTTGATGAATATTTGGCTTGTTTCCAGGTTATTACAAATAAAGTTATTATAAATGTCATGTACATGTCTTTTATGGACATATGCTTTCAAGACTTTTGGGTAAATATCTAAGAGTGAAATGAATGAGTTATATGGTGGGGATATGTTTAATATTTTAATAAATTGAAATACCAATTTGTAAAGTTTCATATTCCCACCAGTTGTGTATGACAGTTACAGTTACTCTACTTTTATGTCAACACTTGGTATGATCTACTTCTTATTTTGACCATTCTAATAGATATGTGGTAATATTTCACTGGAGTTTTAATTTGCCTTCCCAAATATATTTTAGAGTTTGCCACTCCTATATTTATTTTAGTGACATTTGTATTCAATTCTTTTACCCATTTACTTATACAACCCAGCAAGTCTGACTCCCTTTGTCTAGGGGCCCTGCCTGCATTCTATAGCACTCACATGGGCATTGGTGGGACCAAGGCACAGGATGCTTGGAGCCTAGGACAGGCAGAAAGACCCCAGCACCTGATCTTTTATTATTATAAATTTATTTTGATTTTCTAGAATTTTATATAAATGGAATCACACTATCTTTTGGGGGGAGGGTTAAAGTATGGCTTTCTTCACTCAACATAATGTTTTTTGAAATCCACCTATGTCATCTGTCTGTATCAATACTATATTCCCTCCTATTGCAGAATAGTACTCCATTGTGTGGATACACCACAATTTGATTATCTATTAATCACTTGATGAATATTTGGCTTGTTTCCAGGTTATTACAAATAAAGTTATTATAAATGTCATGTACATGTCTTTTATGGACATATGCTTTCAAGACTTTTGGGTAAATATCTAAGAGTGAAATGAATGAGTTATATGGTGGGGATATGTTTAATATTTTAATAAATTGAAATACCAATTTGTAAAGTTTCATATTCCCACCAGTTGTGTATGACAGTTACAGTTACTCTACTTTCATGGCAACACTTGGTATGATCTACTTCTTATTTTGACCATTCTAATAGATATGTGGTAATATTTCACTGGAGTTTTAATTTGCCTTCCCAAATATATTTTAGAGTTTGCCACTCCTATATTTATTTTAGTGACATTTGTATTCAATTCTTTTACCCATTTACTTATACAATTGTTTGTATTCTTATTATTGAGTTTTAAGTGTTCTTTATATCTATCGTAGATGCAAGTCTTGCTGATTTATACTTTGAATATATTGGGGTTTTTTTTGTATGTGACTTGCCATTTGATTATTTTAACAATGTCTTTTAAAAAGCAGAATTTTAAATTCTGATGAAGTATAATTTGCCTAGTTTTTCCTTTGTCGAAGCTATTTTTGGTGTTTACCTGAGAAATCTTTGCCTATCTCA
>NW_007782723.1:0-770 GCF_000696425.1 Galeopterus variegatus
AACACAGACATCTCCTTTATGTCAGAGAATGCCAATAACATGATCTCAAATACATCCCTGAAGGTCATAAAGTATCAACAAGGTGAACCCCAAGAATGATGGCAAACAAAAAAAATTTATCTAAAAATAACAAAAATGTTTTTTTCAAACTGAAAATTTCAAGAGCCCAGAAAAGTCATCAAAAACAACTGAAATTAAAAAAAAAGAAAAGTATGCATATGCACACGTGTATGTCAGAAAATGAATTGAATCTAGGAATGACTGACTTTCTAGGGGAGCTCCTGAGCTGAGCACTTTCCCTGCATCGTGTCACTTATTTCTTATGAGGGCCCCAGGAAGCAGATCTCGTCATCCTCATGAAACAAACTAGGAAGTTGAGCAAAAAACTTGGCCAAAGTCATACGAATAACTACGTGGCTAAGCCAAGAGTTGAAAACTGGTGCTCTTAAACACTGTACTAGAGATAAAAGTAAAGAGAAGAAATGGGAAATACCAAGCAAGGTCAGGACTTTAAGAACTGACTTGACTGTCACTGTCTGTCCCCAGTCCCTATGCCCAGCACTCACTGGACATTGATGGGTGCACAGGGAAACAGTCCCTATCTAGTTCCACTCAGAGGATTGGGCATAGTTCTATACTTTCCAGAAAAGTATTTGTAAAAACAAGAGATCTAAAAAAAACACAATTTCCCTTCTAGGAATCTAGGAAACTCAGGAAAAGCATCACTTAAAACATGAGAGTAGCTTAAACAGGAGTAATATTAATAAATT
>NW_007782723.1:2329-2923 GCF_000696425.1 Galeopterus variegatus
GCCCCATGATAGAATTTTTTTAAAAGGACAAAGAAATAATAAATTTATGATAACTATTTTATGGGAATAATTCTTTGACCTCTTAACCCACAAAAGAAAAAATATGAGCCTTGCCTGGTAGCTCAGTTGGTTGGAGCACGGTATTATAACACCAAGGTCAAGGGTTTGGACCCGTAAAAACCAGCCGGCTACAAAAAAAAAAAAAAGCAATAAAGGCGGCTGCCAAAAAAAAAAAGCAATAAAGGAAAAAGGAAAAACGATAGGGAAAACAGGAAAAAATTTGAAGTAAAGGTAATAGACAAAATTTTATTAATTAAATGGAATTTTGGGCCGGCCCGGTGGCGCACTGCGCTAGTGCGCCGCTTGGGAAGCACGGCGGTGCTCCTGTCCGAGGGTTCGGATCCCACATACAGACCGGTTCCCGCTCACTGGCTGAGTGAGGCACGGGAGCAACACCGAGGGTTGCGATCCGTTGCCGGACACGGAAAAAAGACAAAAAAAATAAAAATAAAATAAATAAATAAATAAATAAATAATTAAATGGAATTTGTAATAGTGAAATACTGAAAATAGTTCATATGATCAATGATGGGG
>NW_007782724.1:0-2923 GCF_000696425.1 Galeopterus variegatus
AACAAGAATCAAATGCTTTTAATAATGAAGTTCCCAAGATTTCATCCTTGAATACCTTCTCATCCTATAACCTTTTCTTTAGAAATTCTTCTATGACTATGGCTTTAATGCCATAAATGTATGTATACATATATGTGTGCATCTGTATATATAAATGAATATATACATATATGTGTGTTTGTACATTCATGGTCTAACCAACTGAGCTAACTGGCCACCCCCAATAACAGTATATTTATTGATAATTTTCAGTTTTCTATTTTCAGCACACAGCTTACTTTTGTCATTTAGGCTAATATCTACAAAGCTTGCTGGTCATAACTATATGGATTTTCCTTTAGTACCTCAATTTTGACTTGATTGAAACTAATGCTATTTCTCAGCTCCCGAACTTTGTTTCTCTTATGAATTCCATTGTACAGGGCATTTCAATACTTTTCAGCAAATTGTTCATGTCAGAAATTTGAATCCCTCTTTCCTCTTCTCCATTTCTATATTTAAATATTTTCCAGGTCTGTTGTTTCTACTTCCTAGATATATCTTAAGCATTGCTTTCAGTCCCCCTGTGGCTTAGTTTAAGACAACATCATAATATTCCCAGATTACTGTAATATCCTCTAATTTGTCACTCTCCTTCCGTTCACATAGTCCATCCCATTCATCAACAGTGCTGTCAGAAATGCCAGTCTCTTAAAATTCTTCTACAGCTCTGCTTTGCCTTTTGGATAAAATCCAAGTTCCTCAGCATGGCTTTCAAATCTTTCAATTTATCACAGTTGCCCTGTTCCAGAGGCTTCTCTCTAGTCTTTCTTCTTTCACCCTCCAGCCCTCATTTACTTCATGGTAGGAAATATGTAGAAAAGAAGAAAAAGCTGAGTGCTCACACTGGCAGGTCAGAGTGAAAGGGTAGAAGCTGTTTGTTGTTTTTAAGCAATGTAAGCCACTTATTAGACCGATTAATTGTATTAGTTCCTTCCCCACCCTTGAATATGAGTGAGTTGGGGGTGGGAGTTTCAAGAAAGAGAAAGATGTGAAGTGTGGTGGAAATTCTTTTCTGAGGGTTCCCATTTTCCAAAATTCTGATCCATCCTTGAGATGCAGTCAAGGCTTGGAGTTTAAATACTCTTAAGGGAAATAATTTGCATTCTAGAAAACCTAAAGGCAGATATTTTTTGGAACTCAACTTGTGGAGATGATGGGCGACAAATCAGACTGTGATAGAAAGTCATATATAGCCAGCAAATAGCAGGGCATTTTCAGTATTATCTAACTGCAGCCAAAGAAAGTGGTAATTTATATTTAAATATTAATCTCCAGTGACTTGCTGTTAGTTTTCTCACATAATAGGAGAATGAAAGATACTGACTTGTAATTATACCTTCTGATATATTTCCATTCTAGCAATTGTTAGTTTGTATTTTAATGCTTTACAAACTGTGTACTTGACATTTTAATTTCTTGAGAGCAAGGATTTGTGTTTTTTAAATTTTATGTCTTTGTTGTTTAACATATGACATAGCTCATACAGTCTATTTTCATTTTTCACGATACTTATACTTTATGAAGTCATTGCAAACACTTTGTTAGTGAACACTGAACTATTGCTACTAGGGAACATAACAGGATTAGGTTCCTGCAAGCCCCTGGTCACATTTTGTCAGCTGATCAATACATAACCTGTTTTATGTGTATCTCTGTTTAAAGGTACTTTATTTAATGTATATTGTTGATTCATTACATTGGATTCATGGCCAACAGCATGACAACTCATGCCTGAATGCCTGAATGAAGCTTATCTAACATGCATTTTTTTCTAGAAGGTGCATCATAGCCTTCTCATGATTAGAAACAGTAAATAGAGCTTCAGCACAGTGAAATTACTGACGAAAAGCATGTAGTGAAAAACCTGGCAAAAACTATACTGCAGAAAGGACATATGTTTACAGTATGAGAACTGAAACAAGAAGGCAGAGCATATTCTTGCTAGAACTCAGCTGGGAATGACATTGTCTTGGGTGACCCAGAGATTTTTTGCTGCTCTGTGTATGTACATATTTTTGAATGACTAGAAAAGGTGCTACGTATTGATTTTGGGGTTACAAATAAATTTTAGCCAGTAGGTAAATTCACAAATAGGCTGATTTGACTCTTTCATGTGATGATTATGATTCAATATTAACTCTCATCCCACACTTTTTTCTTCACTCTTTAAGCATAAATACTGGGTTTACTTCCTTTAACTAGAAAAAGAAAATATTATGCCTGCTGTGATTTCTGAAAGCTAAACTCAACTGTATTCACTTATAGAATTTTTTAAAAGTTTGCCTTTAAAAATGTAAATTTTAGGAAATGTGAGGATTTAACACAGTTAGAGTCCTGATTAAAACAGAGCATATTAAATGTTCCTTGTAACAGATTAAATCAGCATAGCATTAGTAAGTATACCTCTATTACCCTTTTTACTTACATGTTTTCTAAAACTCTGAGCTATTTTTAAACTAAATCACATACTGTAAATGTCATGGTCAGGTATCGTAGGTGTTTTTTAAATGCTGCTGTAATATACTTTTTATGAGGAACATATGAAACTATTTTCAAGAGAAAGAAGATACTAAAATAAAAAATATTAATGCACACTATAACACCTGAAAGTTTTCTGTTCAACAGATGTAGTTAAAAAAATTCTAGAAATGCAATATTTAAAATCCATTCAATGATATGTTCCACTGTAAGTATAAACCATAATTCTGAATAAATAACTACACTTTGGTTTAAAAGGATAGTTAGCATAGCGAACGTCTGGGTGGTCCAAGGTTTCATGGAACATGATCATTCTAGGGAGTAAGGGCCAGTAAGCTTCATTTCTTTTTTTTTTTTTTTTTCCTTTTTTTTTGTCTTTTTTCGTGTCCGGCAACGGATCGCA
>NW_007782724.1:5890-6148 GCF_000696425.1 Galeopterus variegatus
TTTTATTTTCTTTCTTTTCCCTCCCTCCTACCCCCAACTGGTATCTCACATAGATAGTTCATGACAAAGAACGTATTTTTCCAAAATTTCTGTTTTCAATGGACAATGACAAATTTTCTTTAAAAGTATACAGATACTTGAAAATTGACATCACACACTGTTTAGGTTGTTTTTCTTTTTTATTATTATTCAGTCATTTTCCAAAGGGTTGGTTGACTGCTATGTGGTATCTTCTTGTTAGTTGCCTTTTTGTACAAT
>NW_007782725.1:0-2923 GCF_000696425.1 Galeopterus variegatus
ACATATGCCTCAAAAGCACTGCTCATGACTAAACATGAGCTGCAGCCCATACAGGTGAAATACTTCAAAAAAGAAATCCCCATCCTCTCCCTACCATCTGGGTGAATGGATATATGGGATACAAAATGGGGAAAGGAAAAATTTGGTATCCCCCTAGGGGACGTCAAAAATATGATGTAAGTTGGCATTCATCATTTACTGGAGATTGTATTAATGGCAAGAGAATGGTTGGCATTAATGAGAAATTATATGATTGGGACAAATTAATTATATGGGAACGAAACTGTAGAACCCCCTTTACTTGGTGGTGTCCAGTCTTAATAAATCATTAAAAATCAGGTATTGGAATAAAAATATATGCGTAAAATTATGAAACCTGCAAAATTAGATCTTAGAAGAATAAGAGAGTGCACTTGGTTTTGTGAGGGATGGTGCTGTGCGCAGGGACACTTTAACATTTAGATCAAGATTACACGGCCACAGCCAATGCATAACCTCAAAATGTGCATGATGCTGCTGCTCAAATATCCATTGTTCGTTTTCTTTCCATTAGAACATAAAATCATTAGACCCCCATTAGAATTTAAATGTTAGCATTGTTCCTTTTAGCAAATTTGTACTTACATTTAGCAATAGACATAGGTCATATGATAGTATTGTCTATCACTTTGTAACCACAATAGCCGCCACCCTGTTAATAGGGTAGATATTAACCACAGCTTGCCAACAGAAAAAGGTCACAGGTTAACTTCAGGACAATGAGAAGATGGTTCCAATCTGATAACCTGATACCAAGAAAAGGAAGCATGAGCTAATCACCTGAGACGTGCTGACAAAGGGAGAAAACTGGCTGACCACCAAAAGAGTTTCCCCCGTGCTTTTTGAATTATTGACTCAAGCTTGCTGATGTAATAAAAATAATACCCAAAGCCCCCCTGCAGAGTTGTAAATTTAAATAAAAGGCATTGTCTCATGCTCTAGTGGGCTCCAGCTCAAAAGCGCTGACAGCCCGCAGAGAGAGAACATGCATAGTGATGCATTGAGGTCTCTGTCTGTGTTGTTATTTTGCCGATCCTCTTCATCCCTTTTTGGGTACCCACCTCTCGCTGAAGCTGGACTTCAACAGATCTCTTACTTGCTCTTGTCCTGCCTTCCTCTAACTTGCTTTGCCAGCCAGAGGGCACTGCTTCTGGAGGATTTCTCAGGATCTTCAGCCATCCAGGAAAAGAACAACTTCAGTATAGGGGACCTTGAATCTTTAAGAAAGGGCTATCCTACGTGGCTTCTGCTGACAAAGGCAAGGTTCTTACCAGAACCTGGAGCTCAGTGACTGGGCGTGCTTTGGGACAATTCAGGGAGCAGACAGGCTGGGAGACAGTAGGCCAAGCCACGCAACCAAACTTTTGTTGTTAGACCAACAAAAAGTGTTAGAAAGTATTATTATGTAGGTTTTCTTCCCCCCTAGTTATATTACTTGTCAGTAGTATTATGGATTCTATTACTGATGGTCAAAGGCTAAATTAATTAGGCTGTGTGGGCCTCTGGTGATTTTGTTGACTTGAGAGTGATGTGATCTCATACAATCATTAACACTGACCCAGTGGACTTAATACATGTGGCCAAATTCAGAATCTTTATAGAGAGCATCTGAAAATAGGTGTACTTGGTGTCAAGACAAATTGGGCATGGGAAAGGGGGAGCTTCTTCTCCACTCCTGATGTAACCCTCTGCCTGAGGGATTGGGGGCCCCATTAGTTGACTGGCCTCTGTTTCTCTGTTTCCTCACTCTGCCTGTGGCAGGTGGAGTGCCACCTCTGGTTAGTTGTATGGACCAAGAAGCTGTACCTTTGGGGCACAAACCCTGCTGCTTTTTTTGCCTATTATTATTATTATTATTATTATTATTATTATTATTATTATTATTTTGACTGGTAAGGGGATCCCAACCCTCAGCACAGTGTGGAAGGCGGATGTACGGTACAGCAGTCACTTAATATAATTTTATCCAGGCCCATGTATGTTGTGGTGAATGGCAGAATTTCATTCTTTTTTATAGCTGAGTAGTATTTCATCAAACATATTTTCCTTATCAGGTCATCCATGGATAGACATTTAGGATGGTTCCAACTGCTGTCTATTGTAAATACAGCTGTGACAAATGTGGGAGTGCAGATATCCCTTCAACATGATGATTTCCATTCCTTTCTCCACATCCTTTGGCACGGTCCACACCATGGCAGGATCCTAAAGGAATCAGCTTGGGCTGCCCTCTCTGAGTTGGCAAGGCTGCCAGAGGGAGAGCTGTTGGCAAGGCCACAGCTACGAGCACTTGCTGCAACCATAAGGGCTGCTGCCTCAGCTTCACGGTACTGCTTTTGCTTTCTCTTTCGATGTTTTGGTTAGTGTGGCAGTTCTCTAAATCCCCAAAAGATTTTAAAAATAACACAAATGATTTTGCGGTCATTGAACTAAACATTCTGACAGAGGATCCAGGTAAATTGGATAATTCTAAATTATCCCTTTATGACAAATTGACCACACCAAGTTTGAGTTACTTGTATATTATGGATATTAATCCCTTGTTGGATGCATAGTTTTCAAATATTTTCTTTCATTCTGTAAGTTGTCTTTCAACTCTATTAATTGTTTCTTTTGATGTGCAGAACCTTTTTAGTTTGATATATTAAATTTGTTTCTTTTTTCTTTTGTTGCCTGTACTTTGGGGGTCTTATTCATAAGTCTTTACCCAGTCCTACTTCCTGAAGTGTATCCCCTATATTTTCTTTTAGGAGATTTATATTTGCAGGTCTTATATTTAAGTCTTTAACCCATTTTGAGTTGATTTTGGCATATGGTGAGAGGTATGGGTCTAGTTTCATTCTTCTATATATGGATATCTAGTTTTTCCAGCACTATTTCTTGA
>NW_007782726.1:0-2923 GCF_000696425.1 Galeopterus variegatus
ATAGGTTACTTGATTTTTTCCTCTTGCTGTTTTTAGGATTCTCTCTTTGTCTTTGACTTTTGCCAGGTTGACTATAATGTACCTCGTAGAGGACCTTTTTGGATTGAATCGGATTGGGGATCTTTGAGCCTCCTGATCTGAAGGCCCATGTCTCCGTATACCTGCGAAGTTTTTTGCAAATATTTCATTGAATATGTTTTCAATGCTTTTTCATTTATCTGCCCCTTCTGGAACACCCATGATTTGGATATTTGTGTACTTAAGATTGTCTGCTGGCTGTCTTAGAGTTTCTTCATATTTTTCCTTCTTTTTTCTTTTCGTCTATCTGTGTTATTTCAAGAAGATTGTCTTTAAGATCAGTAAGCCTTTCTTCTGTTTGCTCTAGCCTGCTGCTTAAGCTCTTGGTTTTGTTTTTCATTATGTTGAATGAAACTGTCAGTTCCAGGAGTACTGCTACATTCACTTTTTTAGGTATTAATCTCTTTGTAAAAAAAATCTTTCACACCCTGGTTAGTATTTCTCATTTTGTTGTGTCTCTGAGTCTTCTTGTATCTCATTGAGTTTCCTTATGATTGCTGCTTAGAATTCCTTTTCAGTCATTTCAAGAATTTCCTGCTCTATGGAGTCTGGTACTTGAGAATCCTTGTGTTCCTTTGGTGGTGTTGTATTCTCTTGTTCTTTCATATTCCTCGCATCTCTGCACTGATGTCTGGTCATTTCATGGAGCAGTTACTACTTCTATTACTCTTAATGGGCTTTGATGAGATTTCCTCCTGTAGAAGTGTTTTATTTTGGCCACTGATTAGGATTTTTTAGTATTGGTTCTGGATAGACAAAGTAGTGTAGTCTCCATGTGGGTACTTCTGCATATTGAATTTTGGAGTTGCATATGAGTGCCTCCATGTGTAGACACTGGGTCACTAAGTGATTCCTTGTTGAGGTTAGTGACCCTGTGTTGGGTTGTCAAGGATGTGTGTGAGCTCTTGTGTTGTTAGGAGAAATGTCCAGGTGCCCTGTCACTCTCTGACTGTGGTGGGTGACCCTTTGCAGGCCTGATGGCACCCTGGTTAGTGTCCTATAACCCCCTGGGTACACTGGGTATGCTGGAGCTCCTCAGTTTGAATGGGTGACCCAGAGTGAGGTTTCTCTTTCCTCCTTTTCTTGGCAGAGGGTCCTTTTTGTCCCTGGTTGTGGATAGGTTGGTGGTATCTGAGAATTTTTTTCCTGAATCTATTGGGCTATCTTGGATTTCTGTGCTCTCCAGGTGTTCAATGTGTGTCTTTCTCTGGATCAAGGCAGCCACATGGGCTATGAAATTTCCTCTCCCAGATGCGCCACTTGGGCCAGCATAATTCCACCTGCAAGTTGGCTATGAGGTCACATGTCTGCACTTGCTCACATCTTTCCATGGGCTTTGCTGGTGACCCTCCTTGGGTCAATGAAGTCAAGTGGTCAGTATGTCAGCTGCAGGGTGGCAGGTCACTGATGTGTTGGCATCCTGTGCTTGGCTCCTGCTGTCTGTTGGCAGTGGCTGACCTCAACTCATGCAGGTCCCTGTGATTTGGCCAGGCATTAGTGGGAGTTGCCCTTGGCTCATGAAGTTCCCATGTTCCTGCCTGTCATCAGCAGGGGCTGTGAGATATAGAATTTTGGGTAGACTGGTTTTCCTTTCAGCACTTCATATACATCATGTAGTTTATGTATGTCAACCTATTACTTTCTGGCCTTCATGATTTCTAGTGAAAAATGAGCTGTTAATCTTATTTACAATTTCCCATATGTTTCAAGTCACTTGTCTATTGTCACTTTCAGAAGTCAGTCTTTACCTGTGGTTATCAAATCTTTGGTAATATTGTGTCTTGGGTGTGAACCTCTTTGAATTTATTCTGCTTAAAGTTTATTGACTTTCTTGTCTGTGTGGCCTCATCATGTTTATTTTTTTAGATATGGTACTTCAGCACCATTCTTTCTGTGCTGAAGACCTGTGAAATAAACAATGAAGTTATCTGCCCATCAAACACCAAACATACATTAGTGGGTCATAATAAAGCAGCCACAATAGACATTCACATTGCAATAGACACTCGTGCTGCAATACACAGTCCCATGCCAAATAGGGAGAAACAGAGTCAGAGAGAAGTCACTGCTCTGTGGAAATTCTCAATCCAACTGAGCATACGTACCCAGATCCTTAAGGGATTCGTGATTTGTCTAACTCCCTAGAAGTGATTTTCCATGGCTCTTGGCTCTACACTATGGGCTCTGGTTTCCATCCTCTCAGTCATCATTTCCTTTCTATTATTGTACTATCAATATTCTTTTCAGGACAAAAACATAATTCACTTAAAAATGTTGAAGGCTTCTTGTATTCCATTTATAATCCCTTTCATGGGACCAAATCCTTTCTCAAAAATATCCATAAGACAAGGCATTCTCCATCCTGTGAGGCTCCCTGTGAGGCTTGTATGGGACAGTGCACTTAAGATTCACAGAGTGTGCACTGTTCAACTTGGAGAATCTGTAAGGAATATTCTTTTTACAAAAATATAAATTGTACGTATTTATGGGGCACAATGTGATATTTTGATACATGTCCACATGTAATGGTCAAATTAGCTTATCCGTCATCTTAAACATTTGTTATTTCTTTGTGATAAGAACATTCAAAAACCTCTCTTCTATTTATTTTGTTATATATGATACAATATTGTTACTGTAGTCTTCCTACTATGTGATTGAACACCGAACCTTATTCTTCCTCCCTCTCTCTGTTGGTTTGTACTGGTTGTTTTTTCTCTCATAATTGCCCTTTTCTCCTCTGCCCTCCTATCCTCTTGTATCCACTATTGTACTCGTCAATACTATGAGAAGAATATTTTAGATTTCACATATGAGTAACTTCATGCAGTGTTTTTCTTTCTGT
>NW_007782727.1:0-500 GCF_000696425.1 Galeopterus variegatus
TTTTAAAATGCAGAGCCAGAAGTCAAACCAGATGATTAAAAGAAGCACAGAAGCAGAACATCATCTGACACAATATGTGGGGTTCTGTAGAGAACAGCGTGAGCCAGATATTGAAATATATAGCCTGGAGTTGAAATGGGAGCTATAGGCAATTGTCACGAGGGAGCTTTGTGATGCCCAATGGGTTGGTGTCCCTTTCCTCACGCTGCACTCCTTTCCAGCTCCTGCACAACTTTACTTCCTGTGCACCAAAAATATTCTCAAGAAAGCTGTTTATACTTGTTCTTTCCACTTTTCCATTCCACGTCTACGTTTCAACCTACAAAGTCCAGGCTCTCTTCTCCTTGACCTGCCAACACTGTTCTTGTAAAGGTCATTTGATCCCAATGATCCCAATTCCAGTGACATCATTTCATCCTCATGGGATGTGATCTCTTGCCTTCATCTTCATTTTTCTTAAAACATACTCCTCAGGATTCTTTAACACCAGAAATCCTTTT
>NW_007782727.1:2524-2923 GCF_000696425.1 Galeopterus variegatus
CCATTTATTGGATCCTCAGTAATTTGTTGACATCAGTAATTACAAATGGAGACAGCATTTACTAGACATATATTCTGGGTTGAGAATGCAATAAGCCTGTGCTAACTGTTGTTCTTATGATGTTTGCTTAAAGCTTACTGAGTATTGCCTTTTTAGTTTTTTTCTTTTACTTTTTATGACTTCTTAAACATGAATTTGAGCAAAAACCTTCTGTGTTAAACAAACTAATTAACCAAGTAATTGAAAATTTAGGTACAATAACTCATTGAAATGCAAATTTAAATATATATATATATATACAAATATATATGTGTGTGTGTAAATATGCACATTTGTATATATGCATTTACTTTGTATCCCTATATGTGTGTACAGATGCATATAGATGAAGAAATAGAA
>NW_007782728.1:0-2923 GCF_000696425.1 Galeopterus variegatus
AGCAATAGCCTGTGAGAACCAACTTTCACTCAGCCCAGTGACTGCTGACGTCAGTCAGCAAACATTGGTCAACCCGGGACCCCGCACAAGCCCTCTTAGAACTCTTGGGGGCTTGGGCTGTGTGCGCATGCGCACTTGTGTTTAGACCTGCTGCTTGGTTACCGTTCCGAACGCGAGGCTTTTGAGTGGTGATGTTATGGCACAGTGGTTCGCTTATCCAAAATAGTACCGAATAAAATTCGAGTATATCGGCTTCAGAAATGGGTACTAGTCGAGGGGACAGGTGTGGGGAAGGGCCGCTGAAACTGCTGTCTTCTCCCGTGATGAAGCTTACTGACTTTTGAGGGCAGAGGAAAGCGTCACTCTCGGGCACCTCCACCAGGCTGCAGGATTTGAGAGGGGACGCGGTTTGTTTGAGACAGAATCGGCTTTCAACTGAGCTACTAGATCAGACTCGCACATCTGTCAAAGATCCATCCAGCAGATTGAAAGGGTGATGTGGAAAGAGTACAGCAGATACTTCCTTGTGGAGTAGGGTTCGGATATCTCCACCAGGCTGCAGGAGGTGAGCGGGGACGCGGTTTGGGTGAGAAAGACATTCGGATTTCGGATGAGCTACCAGATCCGACGCAGGCATGTGGGAAAGATGAATCATGCTGCCAAGAAGGGTGATGTGGAAAGAGGATAGCAGATCCATAGATGTGAAGTAGGGGACGTGGATGACAGAGTGGAACGAGAAGAAGCCGGTGGAGCCAGTGCCAAGCCTAGGAAAAAACTGATCTGTCGCCGTGGGAAACTGATCTATCGCCCTAGCAAGAAAAAGCCTGTGAGAACCAACTTTAAGTCTGCCTAGTGACTGCTGACGTTACTCAGCAATCACTGGTCTCCCTGGATACCCGCCCGAGCACTCTCAGAACTCTTGGGTGACAGTGCTGCACGCACATGCGCACTTGTGAGTAGAGGTGCTGCTTGATTACCATTCAGAATGGCTGGCTTTGGTGTAGTGCTGTTGTGGCAGATAGCTTGGCTTCTACATAAGACTATCGAGTATTATCTGCCCGGTGACTGATGACGTCAGTCAGCAACCATTGGTCAATCCGGGACCCCGCAAGAGCCCTCTTAGAACTCTTGGGGGCTTGATAATAGGGTAGGATTTGATCACACCTGTCTCAGTACTGGACAGATCATCTAGGCAATGAACCATGAAAGGAACACTGAATCTATCAGATGGGGAGAACAAATCTGTGGTTATTAGAGGTGGGGAGATAGGAAAGGAGGACGGGAAGGCAGGAGGGGGAGAAGAATGTGGGAGGAGATAGATTGCATAAGGGGCAGAAAGAACAAGCATGATTTGTAACAATGAATATGCTAATAAAAATAAATTTTAAAAACCGTGAAATTCTGTTATACATGGATGAAACTGGAAACCATCATGTTAAGTGAACTAATCCAGGCACAGAAAGACAAATGCCCCATGATCTCACTCATATGTGGAATCTAAAAAAGAAAAAGAGAAGTGGTTCTCCTGTAAGTAGAGGGTGGAATAATGTCTACCAGAAGCCTGGATGGGGCGGTGGAGTGGAAGAGGTAGATTAAGAGGTACAAAATAATAGGTAGATAGGAAAACTAAGTTCTGGTGTTCTAGGCTGACTAGTGCTAGTAATATTATATAGTTTATTTAGTTCTGTTGTTATTAACTCAACATTTATTAATCACACACACACGCATACACACACACACACAACTCTGTCTACCAACTAGTTACTGAAACACAAAATTGTCAAAAACTAGAAAAATGAGATATGTGCAAACGTATAAAAAGCAAAACATTTATATATTTCTCATCACACATATTCTCAAGGTTTATCCCACAAAATATGGCATGAAACAATCACAATGTTAATAATGTTCAAGTAAAATGCTACTTTTTATTTTAGTTTATCAATATACAATGGAGTTGATTTTCACGTGCATTTACCCATTCCTCTTCCCCCTCTCCCTCTCCCCCCTCACTCCCCCATCACCATCATATCTGCTCACTTGTCTTAGCAAGTTCATGAGGTTGTTGTGATTGTGGTGTCTTCTTCCCCTCTCCCCACCATTTGTTTGTATATTTATTTATTTATTTATTTATTTATTTATTTATTTATTTTTATCCCACAAATATGTGAGAACATGTGGTATTTCTCTTTCTGTGCCTGACTTATTTCACTTAATATATTTTCTCTAAGTCATCCATGTTGCTGCAAATGGTGGTATTTCATTATTTTTAATGGCAGAGTAGTATTCCATTGTGTAGATATAAAACAGCTTCCTTATCCACTCATCTGATGATGGACATTTTGGCTCATTCCAACTCTTTGCTATTGTAAATAGTGCTGAAATAATCATTGGTATCCCTTTGACATGATAATTTCCATTCTTCTGGGTATATTCACAGCAGTGGCTTAGCTGGGTAATATGGTAGACCTATCTGCAATTGATTGTGGAACCTCCATACTATTTTCCATAAAGGCTCTGGAATTTTGCAGTCCCACCAAGTGTATGAGAGTTCCTTTTTCTCCATAACCTCACCAGCATTTATCTTTCTCAGTTTTTTGGATATTAGCCATCCTACCTGGAGTGAGATGGTATTTCAAAGTGTTTTTGATTTGCATTTCCCAGATGCTGAGTAATGTTGAGCATTTTTTCATGTGTCTGTTGGCCATTCGTGTATCTTCCATTGAGAAATGCTTATACAGCTCCTTTGCCCATTTTTTAATTGGATTACTTATATTTTGGTCATAAAGTTGTTTGAGTTTCTTATATATTCTGGATATTAATTCTTTGCGTAATGTTTATTTTGCAAATATTTTTTCTCATTCTGTTGGTTGTCTTTTCACTCTGTTAATTGTTTCTTTTGCTGTGCAGAAGCTTTTCAGTT
>NW_007782729.1:0-407 GCF_000696425.1 Galeopterus variegatus
ACACACACACACACACACACACACACTTCGCTTAACTACACCTACCACCAATGACCACTTCACTCTTGTCACAATTAGCTCCTGACCATTCTCCGTACACTCCAAGCCCTTACATGATCCCACAGCCTTTTCACCAGCTGTTCCCTCTGCCTAGGGTCAGGTAAATGCAGCTCAAATGGCACTTCTGAGTGAAGCTGGCCCCGTTCACCCCAGATTGATGTTGCTCCATTCTCAGAGTAAACTGCTCACATCTGTTTAACAGCATTTATCACACTGGGGTTCTTTTACACAGCTGTGTATTACTTACACGTATTCTATCATCTATAAGATGCTCCTGGAAGGCAGGGACCATGACTTAACTTATACATCTTAGTAGGTACCTAGCATATTACCTGGTACACATTAGG
>NW_007782729.1:2341-2923 GCF_000696425.1 Galeopterus variegatus
AAAAAAAAAACTTGAAATGTGAACAAGAAGGTTTACAGGTGCACGTTTTATCTGGCTTGCACATCTGGATGTTTTGACAGGTGCCTTCCCTGACTGCCAGGAGCACGCCGTGCACTTTGGGGACGTATTCCAGAGTACCCTCCTGCTTACCCTACCAGATAAGCACTATTTCCTTGGCCATTTCACAGAGGAAAAAGCTGAGGCTCAGCGGAGCGAAGTCACTGATCTAGGGTCCCGCAGAAACTGACACCTGGGCCTGAACACTGTGCAAATTATCGTGCACCCCACTTTGCTGCAGCCTGCCGCTGTAGAGGCGCTCATGTCATTTCCTTTGCCGTTTCTATCTTATTTTTACTCTTCTTTAAATATTAAAGACAAATAATAAAAATAGCCGAGCAATGATTGGAATAAAGCGGTTCACAGTTACTTATTTCGTTCGCTTGAACTCTTAAAAAAAATAAACTCAGAAACACCGCGTGGCTCCCACCACGCCGTGATGCTGGGCTCGGGCAGTTCCAAGCGGACTGTACCGACTGTTTGTACCATCGAACCCGCACCCGGGTTCTGCCCTAAGTCCAGCCG
>NW_007782730.1:0-2923 GCF_000696425.1 Galeopterus variegatus
TTTTTGCCATAGCAATCAAAATTTTAAAATATAATGAAATAAGCAAAAGTATATTAGTCAAAGATGTCAATAAAAATTTATCTAGCTACATACATTACGGATCTACATGTATATATGTATATGTATGTATGTGTGTATGTTTGTGTGTGTATGTGCATGAATAAATAAAGAGAGCAATGTCCTGTGATCTTGGAAGGAAAGATAAAAAAACATGAAAATATTTATTCTTTTCAATTAACTTTAACTTCAGTACAATTTCAATAGTTAGTCCAAATATTTAATTTTAAATAAACTATACTATGTTTCTTTTTAGGAAAAATAAATGATAAAGTTCCTCATTTAACAAACACAAAGCCACAATCAGTGGTTCTTTGTTTTATTGGACAATAAAATATTTTTTATAGCTTCAAAGATTAAAGCATCATGGCATTAGTACCGAAGTAGACAAATAGATTAATGAAAAGTAAGAGGAAATCTGTCAACCAGTCATACTTGATGGCAGAATTTAGTATATGATATAGAAGCAGTCTTAAAAAAGTAAGAATATATTTTTTAATAAAATCATATAGAAAAAACAAACAAATGCAAAATGTCAGGATCATATTTCATATATTGTACCAAAATGAATCACAAATAATTTAAACATGGACATATTTTTTAAAATTCACAATAATAAAAGAAACATTAAGGTGTGGAAGTGCATTTTTTATGATACTTACACCAAAGAAGGAAATCAGACAGTAAATATTGATAGGCTTTATCAAATAAAAATTTAGAACACCTACAGAGAAAAATAAAATAACTTCCAAAAGACATCAGCTTGTAGAAATATTTTCAGTATGTACAAGAACCACAGGGTTAACATTTTTATTACACAAAGCATGTTTTCTAATCAAGAGCAAAGGTAATAGAAACATGGGATATGGACATGAATAGATAATTAATTAAAGGAGACATAAAAAGAGTCAATTATCTGAAGTATATAACAATTTAACTCAGAAGTTCCACTTCTATGAATTTTTCCCAAGAAATTGCAGATGCATAAAGCTGTGCTCACAGGCTATGTAAGTTTAGGGCAGCACTGTTTGTGTAGCAAACAGCTAGGGGCAACCCGAATGTCTATAGGCAAGAGTTTCATTAAACAACCAGTTGCCCTACCATGGACTAAGAATTGTATTTTAGATGAGAAATTAATAATATGGTAGTTGTCTATGATTTTTTTTCCAGTAAAATTGCAAATAGCAGAACAACCTGTGTAAATAACAGAATTTTCTTTGTTGTCGTTAAAAGTTTTATATGTCCATATATAAACATATGCATAGGTTTCTAAAAGACTATAGTAAAAAATATTATCAGTTGCTAGATCTCTATGTAATTATGGAAATTATGGATGTTCTTTCTTTTTATTTATCTGCATTATGCATTTATTTTGTTTAAACATATATTACTTGTAGGAATACACACACACACACACACACACACACACACACACACACGTATATACTTTTTTTTTTTTTCTTTAGAAAAGTGATCCTGGACAAAATTTGAAAACAAAGAACATTCTCTTTGTCAAACTTTCTGATTTCCTTCTCTAATCAGTCTCTTCCATCTTCCAGTCTAATTCTTCGTGAGGTTTTAAAGGCCTAGCACTGACACTAGGCACAAAGTATTCTCCAACCCAAGTCCCATACAGTTTTGCTACCACAACCAGTGCAAAAACAAACAAACAAACAAACAAACAAACAAAAAACTACCATAAATTTATACTACTAGTTACCAGAACTGGCTGAGGTTTTAAAGGCCTAGCACTGACACTAGGCACAAAGTATTCTCCAACCCAAGTCCCATACAGTTTTGCTACCACAACCAGTGCAAAAAACAAACAAACAAACAAACAAAAAACTACCATAAATTTATACTACTAGTTACCAGAACTGGATATGGACACACAAGCTAATCTTCATTATTCTAGAACTTAGTTAGAATATGGTTTCTAGTCATAGGAGAACGGTGTCAGTTGATTCCACTTTGAATCACAAAGTACACTTAACATTATAATGAAGGGATTCTAGGCCAACTGTCCATCCAGACAATAGGCACAGTGCCCACGATACATTTAGAAGTTTACAAAAATGTTTTAATTTTAATTTGCTTTAAAGTCAAAAGAAAACAGAAAAAAAAGAATAATAATATTTCATTACAAAGTCAGCTTGAATATATTTATTTTTATACCAGTACAGTCATAAAATAAAATTTTATTTTTTAATTGAGGAAAGGGCCCAAGAAGACAAAGTGCATAGTACAGGGTCCCTGGAACTCATGATACAGTGAATCATACTCTGAGTAAAATGCTGAACTTACAGAGGGCTTCAGTTCATACTGAACTTACAGGGCAGTCTGATGGCTAATGTATGTCATTCCTTCCAAAAAGCTCAGCAGTTACCCGCTTGGCAAACCTGACTAGTCAACTTCCACATTCTTTCCACTGTAGCCTGAGACAATCCTTGGAATTCTTTCCAGAACTTACTTACTGTTGGTAGCCACCAACAGCCCCAACTTTTACAAAGGGCAGGGTTTTCAGTTTGCCTGTTGTAAGCTATTACTGATGGAAATTAATTTAGCATTTCTTAAATAAATCACAAATATCAGAGAATATGGCTCTAAAATGTAGTTTGTTTGGATTTGTTGTTCTCGTTTTGGTTCTGGCTGCTTAGGGTTTTTGTGAAAATGTTGTGCGCTGAGTTGAATAAAAGGAGCTAAAAAAATCAGAAAAAGTGAATCCTTATCTAGTGAAATATATGTGCAGTGTGATTCCATGCAAAAATTAGGTTCAACTGCTAAAGGTTGAATATCAGGACATAGTTTCAAAGTAAATATTTCGGAAGTGGGAGATGTGTAAAGGGAAAAAAAATGTATAAATTGT
>NW_007782731.1:0-1020 GCF_000696425.1 Galeopterus variegatus
AAAAAAAAAAAACCTCTTGTGCAAATAACGATGTGCTGTGGAGAAAGTGCTCTTTGTTAGTGCACACAAAACAAAACACACTATGAATTCAGAATTCTCAAGAAAAAGATACAGCTTGGTTTGGGTGGGTGACAAGAGGAACACCAGAGAATAATTCTCAACCAGACCATATGTGGATGTGGTCTAGCTCTTTTTACGGCCAGTAATGTGAAGAGCCCCATGATTTTGTGCCGAGTCCAATGCAGAACTTCGAGAGCCATTCCCTCACTGCGTTTCCACGGAACTAGTGCAAAGCATGGAACGCACCCTAGAGGAAGCCGTCACCCTTACTTTTTTGCAGCGATAGCTCATATAACACAAAAGGAAAGATTCAGGTGAGAAATTTTATGAGCTTTTTAGTTTGACTAAAGAGCTCTGATTTTGCTTTCCTACATTGATTAAACATTACTTTTTATTTTCTTCTCCTGTCTTGAACTTTGAATAACTACAGGTATGCTCCTTAAAATAAAATCGGATAGCTTTGGCAACCTCTTATATGTCAAAACAGTTAATTTCTCAGTTAAAGAATAAACCTACACTGCATTGTTAAGACAAATAATCATATAAAATTATATATATATTTAGTTTTTCTAAGGTATCTATATACAGTTAGAAATGGAGGCAAATAGAAAATGCTCGCATAAAAATATCTTTTGTTGCTGTGTATTAGGATAAAGTTGGAATCAGACAAGGGTAAAATATATTAAAAGGAGTCGAGATTGCTTTATTCAGTTTTCATCATGATACAGTAAATTTTAGGCTCATAAAAGATATGTTAGCATTTTTTCCAACCACATAAAGAACCTTAAAGTTATAAGTAAAAGCTTTCATCTGTACCCTTACAGGAGTGGACAAAGAGCATTCAGCTCAAGTGTCATTCTGGGGCAGTGTCAAGTAACCTCAATTTTGAAACGGGATCCTCCAGGTTACAGCAGGGTTCATGGGTCCTTAGAAATGTGAAGCAATGCAATAGATTTTCAT
>NW_007782731.1:2534-2923 GCF_000696425.1 Galeopterus variegatus
AAAAAAAAAGAGTTCTTCATATCCACAACCTATGAAGAGAGAGAGGGATGCGCATCAGGAAAGCTCGCATACTCTGCCAGCTTTTGCCACTAATTCTCTGGACTAAATACCTGGGACAGCATTATAATAATAATAATAATAATAATAATAATAATAATAATTAAAAAGTAATGGATGTACTTGTATTATTATTTTAATAAGGATTACAGAGGGACAGTGCTGTCAAGATAATATTGCAGGGGCATTTTTAGCTTAAGATGAAAGATACCACTTTATAATTTAAAAAAGCTTACTATGTCACACACTGTGTACCTATGTGAGTTAATTTTTTGGCTACAAAAATATGCATTCTACAGCATATCATAACTTATTTAATCAATAAATGGTGG
>NW_007782732.1:0-566 GCF_000696425.1 Galeopterus variegatus
TAAACTTCAATCTTATGTTTCAAACTCAATGCTATTTCAGTTCAACAAATAGATATTGAGTATCTATGCCTGGAGATCAAAGAAGGATAAAATTTAGACTTCCAGTAGTTCAAATCTAGCGAAGAAAAGACCTCTAAGCAGATAATTACAATACAATGTAGGAAGTACAGAGTTCTGCAGCAGGAGGTATAAGAATATAATACAAGTATAAAGCTTTGGGGGGTGGGGAGGAGATGGGGATATTTATAAAATAATGTCAGTGAATGTTTCTTGGAAGAGGCAATAGCTAAAGTAAACGTTTACAGATAAATGGGAATTAACCAGTTTGGGAAAAGGATAGAATACAGACAAAATAGAACTGCATTAGTAAATGCATCAAAGCAGCAAGCAGAATGGTATATATAAGAAGTCAAGCAGTTTGATGTCCATCTAGGATACACAGTACAAAATATAAAGAAGTAAGACCTAAGGCTTGGGAGGTACATGGATACTCAAACCTGGAGGGCCTTCTATGTCATTAATGAATTTGACTTCTATATTATGGACGAGTGGTTCTCCACATATTC
>NW_007782732.1:1605-2923 GCF_000696425.1 Galeopterus variegatus
GAATCTAAATTTAAGGAACACGCCAGGTGATTCTGTTAAGACTGGTTTTCAGATCACAGGAGCAACACAATCAACTGGAAGTCCCTAAAAAGTTTTACACAGATATGATGTAGTCAGGTTTGCATTTGACAAACTTCACACTGGCAGTGTGGACAATCAATTGAAGGAAGACTAGAAGAAGTAAAACAAATAAAAGGTTATTAGAGTAATGTAGTTGTGAAATGAGGGACGCTACGGTCATGGCATTATGTATAAAAAGTTCCAACTAAGAGATAAGAACTGGAAAGTGTGGAACTTGGTGACTAATAGGATTTTGGGGGTAAGGTAGATGAAAGAGCCTAGTGTGATTTCTTGCTAGGATTCTTGTATACGGACATTTAAAATGATCTTTGCACTACATAAAACTACCAGGAGGAACAAGCAGGTGAACATCTGTTCAACTGCATTCTCTAGTCTGATAAAGTTTGGAAAATTTCCTTAACAGTGTGCTAGCACATTTTGAGATAAAGTACTTCACTTACCCTTGTGCCTTCATCAGCTATTTCTAAAATCTCACATTTAGACCACGTGTTTCTTAGACTTGACCACACAATGCATTTGGATCCAACAGTAAATCCTTTCAGAGTGTAGGTGTTCTGTGGTAGAGCTGCCAAAGCGAACAGAGTAAGACTCAATGCATACCTCTTAATTCCTTAATGTGAGATACACAAGTAAAGCATTTTCCTCATCTGTATTTACTATTCCTAGATAATCAATATAACATAATTAGTGCATTGGTATAATATGCTCTACATCTGTCTCCTTTCCTCGATTTTATTTTAAATTCCTTCAGTGTCCCCTCCCTATATAATCCCTTACCACTTTCCTAAAAACACCCCGCCATCATAAAGATGTGAATCTGATTTCTAACACTGAAAATTACAACTAAAAGCGGGTACTATTACATGGTGTTGTCTGTAGTCACAACGGCATTTCTACAGCAAAGCGGCACGTTGCAAGTGAGCATACATTCTTATCACAAAGCTAGTTTTTACTGTTATTAAAATGGGACAATGATGTCTACTAGAACATTGTTAAGAAAAAAATGTAACAATGAGGAATAAATATTTATGGTAAAGATCATATTTAAATAAATTATGATGTACCTACAGGATGGCGTACTATGAAATTAAAATATTCCAAAAGCATTTTTAAAGGATTAAAATGCAAGATTCAGTACTGTATAACAGGATGATCTGTACTTCATTTTTAAAACTGTATATAGACAGACATACACAAAGAGTATTTTTTTGACAACAAGAAAAAAGTACACATGGTG
>NW_007782733.1:0-934 GCF_000696425.1 Galeopterus variegatus
AGGAAGGAAGGAAGGAAGGAGAAAATAATGATAAAGAAGGAACTTAAAAGGAAGGAATACTGAAGAAAGGAAGGAATATTGAAGAAAGAAAAAAGAAAGAAAATAAGAAAAAGAGTTAAAAAAAAAAACCCAAAACCATAATAAATCCAAACAAGAAAAAAAGAATATTGTATCAACTGCCTGTGTATGCTCCAGCAGGTAACTTAATCTTTTTATTTTTGTCTGTACCACTGGGGCTGGGAATGGAGGGATGGATAGTGCTTACCTAGTAAGGTTGTTATGAAGATTAAATAATACAGTATATTCAATATTGCTTAGCACATTTCTTGGTACATAGTAAATGTTCAAAAATTAACTGTAAAAAGGCAGCACACTAAATCCTCCAGCTAACTTTACTTATCAATGTGGATGCCAAAATCTTGGGTAAGATACTAGTAAATATTAATTTAGCATTTTATTAAAAGAATAACACATAAAACCCAAGTTATATTATATTCCTATAAAATAATATTGGTTCTATTTTAGGGTACATGTTGATTAAGTCAACTTATGTGTCAAAAATGTAAATCATAAACTCAGAAGATGTTGAAAATGCATAGATTTTTAAAACATCCATTCCTGATAAAAAGAAAAAGAAAACTCTCTTTGTAAAGTAGGAATATATCTCTGACCTGTGTAATAGATCTCTCTCAAAGCCAAGTCTAATACCACACTTTATGGTGAAGTATTCCCAGCAATTTCCATAATAGTAACATAAAAATGGCTGTCATAACAATTATTATGAACAATTATTCTTAATGTCCACGACAAAGAAATAAAACAAGAAAACAAATTGGAGTTACAAATATCGGTAACTAGCATGAGTTGAATTGCGTCACCCCAAAATTCATGTGTTGAAATCCTAAACCCACACCTCAGAATGAGACCTTATTTG
>NW_007782733.1:2632-2923 GCF_000696425.1 Galeopterus variegatus
TGGAAAAAGGGACTTTGCAGGTGTGATTAAGGATTTTGAGATGCAGAGATTACCCTGGATTATCTGGATGGGCCCAGTGTAATCACAAGGGTCTTTATAAGAAGAAGTCCAATGCTGGAGAGAAAGGAGATGCAATGATGGAAGCCAGTCACAGAGAGAGAGACTGGCAGATGCCATGCAGCTGGCTGTGAAGACACAGGAAGAGACCCTGGGCCCTGGTGGGCAGGCGGCCTCCAGAAGCTGGAAAGGGCCTCACGCCCTCAGGAGAAAATCAGCCCTGCCCACATCGCG
>NW_007782734.1:0-2923 GCF_000696425.1 Galeopterus variegatus
GAGAAAGAAAGAAAAAAAATCACAATAATACATTGAACTTTCAGAGGAGAGATCAGAACTGTGGTTACTAGAGGTGGGAAGGGGTGTTCAGAAAGAAATTAGTTAATGTACACAAAGAATGATTATGCTTTGTAATGATGAATATGCTAATTATTCTGATTTGATCATCACACATTGTACATGGGTATTGATATTCAACTCTGTACCCCACTAAAAATGTATAATCAATTATGCTTCAATAAAAAAGAACATTGAAAAAATAGGAACTCATTAGTCTGTACCAATAATAAGTAGATTATTAAATTAGGGAGGAGGAAGATCTTTTGCATATAGTCAAATGCCAAAGGGCAGCTGGTAAATATGGAGGGAGTGATGAATAGAAAATCATCATTTCACGACCATTATGGTAATGATCAGGTAAGAATCATCCATAGATGCTATATCTAATATTTGCCTGTCTTAGCATGTCTTCCCATGAAGGGCTAATTAGTTGTAATGGAAAAGAAATTAGTAATTGTACAGTGGGAAAATCAGACAACACCTTGACTTGGTAATCAACATTAATATCACCAGTGAGGGATGGATGGGCACACAATTGGCTCTTGAACAACACGGGTTTGAACTGCATAGGTCCACTTATATGCAAGTTTTTTTGAACCAACTATGGATCAAAAATACAGTATTTGGGAGATGCCGCATATATCGAGGGCCAACTGCAGGACTTGAGTATCCACAGATTTTGGTATACTCAGGGGTCCTGGCACCATCTCCCATGCGTACTGAGGGATGACTGTACTGTGCCTACCCATGTGATGCCCTAAAATGACGTGAGATTATCTATACAGCATTTGGCCAAGAATGCATAACTTCAATTTATTCATAAGGAATAACAAACAAACACAAAATGAGGAATGTTTTATTAAAAAAAAAAGGTAGAGATGGCTGTAATACTTAGACATTTTAGTATCATAAAAGAATAATAGAGGCTATGAAAATGCTTCAGTTTAAATGACATAAAGAGATAAAGAGATATAATGACTAAATGAAATATCTGACTCTAGACTGGATCCTGTAATGGAGAGCAAAAAAAAAAAAAAAAAGATATTAAGGACATTAATAGATCCACTGACAAATTTGGAATATGCATGGTAAATAGATAAAAAATATTGTATCTATATACATGTACACTTCTGCACAGCAAAATAAATAAATAAATAAACAAAATCAACAGAGCAAAGAAGCTATAAGCAGAATGGGAGAAAATATTTGCGATCTATTCATCTAATAAGGGATTAATATCCAAATTATACAAGAAACTTAAACAACTCAACATCAAAAAAGCAAATAATTCAATTTAAAAATGGGCAAATTACCTGAACAGATATTTCTCAAAAGATAACACACAATGGCCAATGGGTATATGGAAAAATACTCAACATCACTAATCATTAGAGAAATGCAAATCAAAACCACAATGAGACAGAAAAAAAATAATAGGTTGAACTTTTAGAAGTACAAAGTAGAATTGTGGTTACTAGAGGCTGGCAGGAGGAGTGGCAAGGGGATAGTAAGTTAATGAACACAAAATTATGGCTAGTTAGGGAAAATAAGTTCTAGTGGTGTACAACACTGCTAGGCATCTATAATTAACAATAATTTATTGTTTATGTTCTCAAATGGCTAGAAGAGAGGAGTTCAAATGTGCCTATCACAAACAAATAATAAATTTTTGAGTTGATAAATTTGCTAACTAAACTGGTTTGGTCATTACACATTGGACACATGTATTAAAATATACTCTGTATCCCCCCAAAATGTACAATCAATATGTTTTAATTAAAAAATAAATTCCTAAAAATATAAAGTTAGAAGACAATATATATATATATATATATTTATGAAGTTGATACTCCACTATAGTTACATAAGAGAATATGTCTTTTCTTAGGAAGTACAGTACTTAGGGGTCAAGAGGCATGATGTAAGTTATGCTTTGCTGTGGATTGGATGCCAACCCAACCTCATTGAGGCTTAATCCCACTGTAAATGTTGAGGGTGGGGAATGCTATTATGGCAATTGAAAGATGGGGCCTTGAAGAAGTGATTAAATTGAAGGACCATGCCTCAAGTAATGGATTGACAGTGGTGGTCAGTGGCATGGTTCTGGGGACTTTAAAAGGAAAGCACACTAAGAGTTTTTCTCTCTGTGCTCCACCTTTTACTGCCATGTGAGACCCCTGGGTCACTGTCACCACCACCAGACAGGTTCCCTGGACTTTGGAATTCCCAGTCTCCAAAACTGAAAGCAATAAATTTCGCTTTTTAAATAAATTACCCAATTTCAGGTATTTTGTTATAAGCAACAGAAATGGACTAAAACACACTTAAACCATACAGGAAAAAACAGAGAGAGAGAGAGAGAGAGAGAGAGAGAGAGAGAGAGAGACAGACAGTACGTGTGAATGATTAAGAAAATGGAGTAAAATGCTAAAAATGTACTAATCTGGTTAAGGAGTACACAATGTTTCTTGTACTAATTTTATTTGTGCGACTTTGTAAGTTTAAAATTATTTTCAAATATTTTTAAATAAAAATAACGAAGAGAGAATCCAGGATTTCTTCACCCCCTCATAGCAGTGGAGAGGCACCATTAATGTGACAGAACCTAGCAGCCTTCTGCAAAAGAGATCTGACCCTAGGCCAGCAAAGTAGATGACAGAGGACAAGGACAAGGCAGCCAGCGCTGAAGTTTGCCTCAGTCCCAAGCCCTGGCAGATTCAACTTCTCTGAGCAAATATCATTTCCAAAGTTGGAGTGTTTAATGGCTACAAAACCTATGCCTTCAAGTCCCTGAAGACAGGGGAGATGTGGTAGAAACATAAGTTTATAGCCCTGGTGATCATCAGTGATCACAGAAGCTAGC
>NW_007782735.1:0-386 GCF_000696425.1 Galeopterus variegatus
GACTTGGTGTTGTCAGCACCACACTCTCCCAAGTGAGCTAACCGGCCATCCCTATTTAGGGATCTGAACCCGTGGGCTTGGTGTTATCAGCACCACACTCTCCCAAGTAAGCCATGGGCCGGCCCACACTTTAAGATTTTTTAATAGGGGAAATATTCTATAAAGATACTTGAGGATGTGGGAATGTCAAGTCCTCAGGATATACCCTATTTGAATTTTGAGGATCTACACACACAGGTAAACACACACACCGTAGGGTGAGCATACACATGTACACTCGTGCTTAATCACCCAGCAAACCTGCACCCATAGGTGAACTCAGGCTCAAGTGTGTACCCCTCCTTCCCTACACCACAGAGATATCTCTAGTGACTTCTTTCTCTTTC
>NW_007782735.1:2417-2922 GCF_000696425.1 Galeopterus variegatus
TTACTAGGGGCAGGGTGGCTGCATAAACTGTAAGAGGGGCTGACTCTTGCATTTTGCTCCAGTTGAATCTGCCTTCTAGGAGGAAAGAACACCATTCTCTCTTTCTGGCCCACTTTCTCTGTGTGTGGCCAGGTGGGTAAATCTGGTCAGCCTTGCCCCACGGGCCTGGCTGCCTTCTCTTTGGCAGGAAGATGGGAGGCCCCACCCATTCTCCAGTTCAACTCTCTCAAAGTCCCATGCTTTGGGGAGCCTGGCCAGAAAGGAATCAAGCTGCTTCTTTGATTTCCATTTGGTGAGTTATCACGGCATCTCTTCTTTCCTTGACGTAGAACTCAAATGCAAGGCAGGTGAGTCTTAAGCCCCTGACCTCTTGCCGTTCATCTCTACAGTTTTTACAAGTCTCAGGTGGCAGATGGACCCCAACATGATCCCCAACAATTCTTTACCTTCTGGTGTTCCTGCCTTTGTGTAATCCCCTCCCCTTAAGGGTGGGCGAGTGGGGCCT
>NW_007782736.1:0-279 GCF_000696425.1 Galeopterus variegatus
GACCACACCTTCAAGTTCTGTTGTATATATTTCAGAAAAGCTTTCTAAACTTGCTCTTTCTCTAAATTTCTATTGCGACAGCCTCTGTTTTTGCTTCTACGATCTCTCACTTAGATTTATCTGACCTTGCCGCCCTGCACTGTTGCCTGGGTTAATCTAAAAACAGTAAACTAATTGGCTAGTTAATTAAACGAAATCATGCCATGCCGCTGTCCTGATTAACAATAAGACTGTCTCATGAGCCTGCCCTCCACCTGCTCTTGTAGGCTTCAATGACCA
>NW_007782736.1:2342-2922 GCF_000696425.1 Galeopterus variegatus
CTTAAACTACCCTGATTTTCTACTCATCTGAAAGTGGTCAATCCAGTTCCACAACCCATCTGCTACCACACCCCCTGCCAGAATAATTATTTACCTTGACTTTTATTCACTGGAACACTTTATTTCTTTTCCTATTTAATATTACCTGCCGTTAGAATCTAGAGTGATGTTGTTTATATTTTCACATTTTATTCTCCATCACTTTAAACTGGTTTCAAAGAACTTTGAGAGGGATAAGGAGATTATAACATTTTTAATTAATGCTGCTTGTACTTTGCCTATCTGGAATACTAGTGGACAAGGCATATTCGCACATTTGATATATAAATAACATGCTTTGGGGGCAGGACATAATTACAAATCCCACTTCCCAGAAAACTTTCAAAACTATGTTTTATAAAATTATAATTTAAAAAAATTTAAAAAATTATAATGAATGCAATGATTACCAAAATGCAGAAATAGTTTACGTGAAAGATACCTTCCTTAAAGTCACCTATGCTAAAATTCTTGTTGAAAATTAATTTATGATAAGCTCAAATGTCATTAAGTTTCTAAATCTTTAAAAAGTATTACTTAT
>NW_007782737.1:0-449 GCF_000696425.1 Galeopterus variegatus
CTCTACTAAAACACTTTCAATGACAGGAAGCTCACCCCTCCTAAAGATGGTTTTGTAGCCCCGCTAAGAAGATGGGCTCCAAAATCAGGCTGACCTGGGATTGAATTTCCAGCCCTGCCACTGTCTAGAAATGTGACACTAGATAAGTGACTTTACTTCTAAGTTTCTATGGTCTGAGTGTGTCCGACAAGATTCATGTGTTGAAACTTAATTGCCGACATGATAGTATTAAGAGGTAGTATCTTTAGGAGGTGATTAAGTCATGAGGGCTCTGTCCTCGTAAATGTCCTCTTATAGAAGAGTCAGGAAACTAGCCAGACCTCTTTCACCCTTCTACTCTTCTGCCATGTGTCACACAGAGGAGGTAACATCTATGAGGATTAGGCTGTCACCAGACACCAAACCTGCCAGCACCTTGACCTTAGACTTCCCAGCCTGCAGAACTGTGA
>NW_007782737.1:1218-2922 GCF_000696425.1 Galeopterus variegatus
CGCTTCCCAAGCGGCGCACCATCCAGTGCGCCACCGGGCCGGCCCAGATTTGTATTATATTTCAATTCCATTTTCCACAAACTCTTTGAAGTACCCTTGTATATACTATGTCTTTTCCTATACATACATACCTATGATAAAGTTTCATTTATAAATAGGCACAGTGAGAGATTAACAACAATAACTAATAATAAAACAGAAAAATTATAACAATACTCCGGATGGCACACTATTTAAAATTGATGAATTGTTTATTTCCAGAATTTTCCATTTAATCTTTGTGGGCTGTGGGTAACTGAAACTGCAGAAAACAGAACCACAGATAAGGGGTGGGCTACTGTACTCTGTTATGGCAGCACAAACAGACTAAGACAGGAGCCTCAGTCTCTTCATCTGTCAGGTTGGCATAATGATACCAACCTCATGAGAGTCGGTAAAGATTAAAATGAGATTGTGCTTATAAAATGCTTATCATGGTGTCCGGCACATAGTAAACAATAAATGGTATCCATTATGAACTATCATAGACAAGCCATGAGTCTAAAACTCAAATGTGTGGGAAGACCAAGTAAATTGTCATACAAGTGGGAGGCAGAGAGTGGTAGGGGCTTTCTTGACCCGGAGAGATTACGTCTCCTCAATGACATTCAAATTAAAGTTTTCTTAAAACCCATGGGTAGAACAAAATATACTTGATATCCAAATCTGGCCCCCTTGGCTCCCCCAATTCACAATGGCCAGGGCCTAGGCCATTTTGGGATACCTCTGATCACTAACATTTTCCCTCACCCAACCCACTTCTTTCTTTCAGTCCACAGTGAAAACCAAAAGAGACACAGTGAAAGGCTACTTCTTGGCTGGCGGGGACATGATGTGGTGGCCAGTAAGTGGTCTTTGGTTCAATTCAAGTCACTTTTCTAGGAATCTTCAAGTGCTCAAATTCTGTCCAGCCTTTGCTCTCTGAGGACTCTTTGGTTCCATGTTGTCTGGAAGTCACAGTCTAAACTAGAGAAGACTCAGCTCCAACTCAAATTTGTTTAAACAAAAAGAGAATTTATCAACTCACCTAAGGGAAAAATCTAAGGTTGGGCTGGTTTCAGGTATGGCTGAGTGCAGAGGCTCAAATGATATCATTAGGACCTGGTTTCTACATCTATTTGTCTCTCTCTTTCATCTATCACCTCTCTCTCTCTCTCTCTCTCTCTCTCTCTCAGCTTCTAATCTTCTGGACAGGTGCTATTCCCAAACAGGCTCAACTTAATGGCAACTAGATGGCAGACACTGCTCTGGACCTTTAATCCTCTCAAGTTCTAGCCCACTATGGGAAGAACACTGCCTCCATGGCTGTATTTCTGGAACACATCTCATGTCAGATTCCATCTCATGCCTCTACCTGTGCCAATTACTGTGGCCAGGATAGTTTGATGTGCTGATTGGCTCAAGCCTGGCTCATAGGCTCAACACCTGAGCTGGAGCCTCCCCTGAGGCAAATGTGATGAGAAATGAGAGGGACTGGAGTCTGAAGGAAAACCAGAAGCCATTACTAGGATAAGATGGAAGGGATGTTGAGAACACAGAATACAGATACAACAAGCCAATTGGTATATCTTTTCAAATGGATCTAAGGGTATTGCAAAACATACACACACACACACATGCAGGCCTCTACTTCATGGGCCATGGGTAAGGGATCAGGGATAATAG
>NW_007782738.1:0-2922 GCF_000696425.1 Galeopterus variegatus
CGAATCCTGAGGTTGCTGTAAGATCACGGTCTACACATCCCTCATCTCAAAAGCCCCAAATGTTCAGGAGGATCCCAGACTTTTGATAAAAAAAATCTCTCAGTGTGTTTTGCTTATTTATGGAAACTCCTAAGACTATCACAAAAAGTGGAAGAGTCAAATGCTCTTTGGGACACTTGACTGGAGATGGCTTCCTGCTTAGACCACCTAGGGAAATCATCAAAGGGCAAGGGGGTGGGGGTATGGCATGATTTAGGGACAGTTCCTAAAAGGAGATATTTACTCCTGAATGAGCTTTGCTCAAAAAAAAAAAAAAAAAAAGAAAGAAAAAAATATGTTGGGAGTAACCCAAACCATGAGCCTTCGTAGCCAACTTAAGCTGGTATTACTCATCCTCCAAGGATTAGGTCAGCCACAGTGACTTCCTCAGGGAAAGGGTGACCTCAGGGGCCAACAAATGAAAAGCAAAGGCAGGTGACTGCTGTGGTCTTTATTTGGTCCTGTTTTTTTTAATATGCAGAGAAAAGAATCCTACATTCTCTTCATGTTCAAATATATCAGGATTGTTATAAGTTCATTGTTTATCTGGCAATTAATGATTTGACATGTATGTTTCTTATGTGTTCCTTCTACTGTGTACCAAAAGACTTGGCACAGTGGCAAGTAAGGCTTTCTCTCTGTCTTTAAGGAACTCACAATCTGATAAGAGTGACTGACTCATGAATAATTATAATCTAGGCTGGAGAAACTGGGAAAATTCCCCTGCCCACCACACAAGAAGTGGCTAGATGGGCCCCGTCACTGCAGCCCCTCCTAGTGGCCTTGCCCACTTCCTGGAAGGTGGCTCAGCCACTCCACCCTTGGCAGTCCAGCTCCCAAACCACAGAGGAAAGCATGACCTTGTGGCCACTGCTGTCACTACCATCCAGCCCCAGAGCATTGCTGCTGTTGCTGCCCTTCTCCCTGCAATCCATCCCACTTCCTGCTGATGCCCAGCCCAGGTGCCACTGGCTCCACCACATCAGATCAGGTATTACTGTATTCTACTAGGCAGGAGGAAAGAGGGAGAAGCAAGGACCCAGGAGAAGTTTTTGCCTGTAGAAAAAGGAAAGAGAAAGCCTACCTAAGGTCATCCGTTCAAGCTAAGGAGTTTCAGTATACCCCAGTGTACCTATCAGGGTCATGGAACACTACCTGGGGTGCCAGCAAGTCCACCCAAGGTCACTCCTCTCAGCCAAGGAGTGAAAGGGCACCCAGGTACTTCTCCCAAGAACTCAAGATCTTGCCAACATCTTCAGTGTCCCAACAGAATGTCACTCACTTCAGCAAGGAATCATTGAGTGCCCCAGTGCCTATGCCATGGAGGTACTCACAGACAACTATGACATTGGATATGGCCAAAGTAACCACATGGAGACTACACTATTCCTTCCACTTGGAACCAAAACTAAAAAACCCTACCCAGCAGTCAATGTAAAACATTTGAGAGAGGGAGTCTCTCTCAAAAGCCACTGCAGAATAATAGAAAAAGTAACTGCTCTATCAGATGACCAGACATCAATGTAGGGCTACTAGAAATACAAAAAGAAGAGAAAGAAAATATGACAGCATCAAAGGAATACAGTAATTCTCAAGTACCAGATCCCAAACAGCAATAAACCTTTGAAATGACTGAAAAGGAATTCTGAGCAACAATCTTAAGGAAACTCAATGAGATATAAGAAGACTCATTTAGACAACACAATGAAATGAGAAAAACAATCCAGGATATGAAGGAGGAAATTTACAAAGAGATAGATACCTTAAAAAAGAATGTAGCAGAATTCCTGGAACTTAAGGATTCACTCAGCAGAATAAAAAATACAAGTAAGAGCTTAAGCAGCAGGCTAGAGCCAGCAGAAGAAAAAAGTTCTGATCTTGAACACTATCTTTTTAAAATAACCCAAGCAGACAAAACAAAACAAAACAAAACAAAACAAAAACTGAAGAAAATCTATGAGAGCTATCAGAGAACCTTAAGCATGTACACATCCTGTTTATTTGGGAAGGGGAAGAGAAAGGAAAAGGCATTGAAAATATATTCAGTGTAATAATAGCAAAAAAAATAAAAAAATCCTAGGTATTGATATAGATACAGACTTCCAAATCCAGGAAGCTGAAAGATCCCCAAACATATTCAGTACAAAAAGGTCTTCTCCAAGACACATTGTAATCAAACTGTCAAAAGTCAAAGACAAAGAGAATCCAAAAACAGCAAGCGAAAAGCAAGTTACCCATAAGGGAGTCCCCATCAGACTATCAGTAAACTTCTCAACAGAAATCCTACAGGCCAGAAGAGAGTGGGATGATATATTCAAAGTATTAAAAGAAAAATCCTGCTAGCCCAGTATACTATACCCAGGAATGCTCTCCTTCAGGAATGAAAGGGAAAAAGTATATTTCCCATACAAACAAACTGTGGGAGTTCACTACCACACAATCAACTCTACAAGAAATCCTCAAGGGAGTTCCTCACCCATAACCCCCAAAATGATAACCATCCACTATGAATACATTAGAAAGAACAAACTCCACTAGTAAAGCAGATATGCAAATCAGAACCAGAAAGAAACTATACCATGCCACATTAAAAATAAAAACAAAAAAACCCAAACACCAAAGACAAACAATAAAAGGGAAAGAAAGAAACAAAACGGGATGATATATTCAACGTACTAAAAGAAAAAACTGCCAGCCAAGAATACTATACCCACCAAGGCTATCCTTCTGAAATAAAGGAGAAATAATGTATTTCCCAGACAAACAAAAACTGTAGGAGTCCACCACCATTCAACCAGCCCTATAAGAACTCCTCAAGAGAGTTCTGCATCTGGAATCCATAAAACAGTAATGACCACCATAAATACATGAGAGAGAACAGAA
>NW_007782739.1:0-2922 GCF_000696425.1 Galeopterus variegatus
TAAGCAGGAGAATGAGCCAGGTGGCCTCACCGGCCAGAGTACAACTTGTGAGAACTCTGCAGTCCTCACTTCTCCGCCATTCTAGGTTCCATTTAAAATTGTTGGAGTCCTGCCCCCAGGCCAACAGTCACCGAAATGCTTTTCACGTCATCTCAGAGCCCTTCCATGGGCCACTAAGCTCTATGGGGATTGGCCAGTTAATAAACATGCCTATGTTCATGACTGTCCATGACAGCAATGGACAACCCTTATTCAGATTCAGTAACTGCAACCTTGATTTCTCTTGGCGGGTCCATGCCTTCCTCCCTCTGGACTTTCTCAGAAGTCAAGATGAAGAGACAGAAGCAGGAGAGGGATCAGACATAAATCAAGAGAAGACCCCTTCACTGTGCATCAGCCGCTGGGACCTGCAGAGCATTCTCATCTGCACTGCCCTGGATCCCTTCAAAGGCACAATTCCTGGTGGTCTGGACCTTGCGTGGAGGAAGTCGAAAGACCACATCTATTCATTAAGTAGTGCTTCTGAACCGTGCTTCTCATTGGTCACCAAATCCCTGAGGTGGCCCCATTTCATGAATCAAGGTCTTAACTAACTCCTTCAACTCCCGTCAGCTCCCACTTCCCTGACCCGAGAGTGGTTTCTGTTTCTATAAAAGGTGATTTCTCCACCGCCTCATCTCTGACACACAGACCTTTGTGTTAGAGTCTCCTCTCTTGTTTTAAAATATATAAACTATAACATACACACAGAAAGGAATGTAAAACACAAACATAACACTGTTTAATGCAAAATGATGAAGTGAACATCTGCAAAAGCACCATCTAATCAAGAAAGAACACTGCCGGGCCACAAACCCCAGCACGCCCCTTTCCAAACGCAGCTCCATCTTCTTCCCTTCTCAGAGGTGACCACTATCTTAACATTTGTGATAATCTTTTCCTTGCTTCACTTTATATTTTTGCCAATTTTTGTATGCATCCCTTATCAGCACAGCTTAAACGTTTTATGAATGGAATCATACCATGTATCTTGCTTTTTTTGTTCATCATTATACTTATGAGCTTCATTCGTTTTGTTGAGTCTAAATGTACTACTATTTTAGAATAGTAATGAAATGCAATACTATTCATTATTGTACAGTATTACATGATTACACCATATATCTACCCATTTCTAATCCATTCTACTGTTGATGAACATTTAAGTTGTCTTTAGTTTTTGGTGAATAGAAATAGTGCTGTTATAAACATTCTCATACATATTTACTGGTGCACATGTGCCAATAGTTTCTCCAGGGTACATACCTAGAGGTGAAACTTCTTGAATCTTGGCTGCAGGTCCACATGACATTCTCCACCTGATTCTGGACTCTGTTGCTCAATTGGTTTTCAGAATCCATAGAGGAAGGGGATGAGATGAGCATTTCAGAAACTCCAACACATACATAGTCATCCATCCATCCATCCATCCATCCATCCATCCATCCATCCATCCATCCATCCATTGTTCATTTATTCTACAAATGTTTAGCAGCATCTTCATGGGGCGTAATAACTTCGTATAGCATACATTATACGAAGTTATACGCCTCTCTTGTTTTAAAATATATAAACTATAACATACACACAGAAAGGAATGTAAAACACAAACGTAACACTGTTTAATGCAAAATGATGAAGTGAACATCTGCAAAAGCACCATCTAATCAAGAAAGAACACTGCCGGGCCACAAACCCCAGCACGCCCCTTTCCAAACGCAGCTCCATCTTCTTCCCTTCTCAGAGGTGACCACTATCTTAACATTTGTGATAATCTTTTCCTTGCTTCACTTTATATTTTTGCCAATTTTTGTATGCATCCCTTATCAGCACAGCTTAAACGTTTTATGAATGGAATCATACCATGTATCTTGCTTTTTTTGTTCATCATTATACTTATGAGCTTCATTTGTTTTGTTGAGTCTAAATGACTACTATTTTAGAATAGTAATGAAATGCAATACTATTCATTATTGTACAGTATTACATGATTACACCATATATCTACCCATTTCTAATCCATTCTACTGTTGATGAACATTTAAGTTGTCTTTAGTTTTTGGTGAATAGAAATAGTGCTGTTATAAACATTCTCATACATATTTACTGGTGCACATGTGCCAATAGTTTCTCCAGGGTACATACCTAGAGGTGAAACTTCTTGGTCATAGGGTATGGATATCTCCTCCAACTTTATTAGAGAATGCTAAAGATGTTTGCCAATTTACTTTTTCCGTATGTTCCATGTGAACAGGTGCACGTTTACAGTTCTGGTGGAAAGGCCTATGCGGCTGGTGATTTCATATAGTGATGCCTTTTCCCTTTGGCCCTGTGGATCCATGAATACTTAAAGTAGCCAGGTTACCTAGAGTCCAGACAGAGTCTAACTCTGCCAAAAGAAAATAGGTGTAAAAGACACCCTCACTGAGCAGGTGGCCGTATATCACCATAACATCACCGAGATATTGCTGAAGAGAAGATATAATTTTGAACACTTCAGATGATTTTGTAAAGCATAAAAATATTTGTCACATCAAACAAAATTAGCAGAAAACAAGAATAAAATATTTATCAACAATTCTGCCACTCAACAAATCATACTGTCTTTCTGTTTTCTTTCAGATCTGGCTCAAATGACTATTTTAAGTTTTACGTAACTGCAGTCCTCACAGCATAGATATAATTTTGTGTTTTATTCTCTTCCATTAACAGGACAGCATGAGTATTTTTCTTCATTGCTACATAAACTTCCTAAAAATTATTTCATTCACTGTGCGATAGTTTGCCAATTGTGGCAGATCCAGGGGAGATAGTTGGGGCAGGTTTTAGTGCCCCTCAATCCCAGTCTTCATTCCCTACAAGCAATCCCTCCAAAATATTCAA
>NW_007782740.1:0-2922 GCF_000696425.1 Galeopterus variegatus
AGCACTGCCACATTGGAGATCAAATTTCGACATGAGTTTTGGAGGGGACAACACATCCAAACCTCATCAGGCAGCAACAGGGCAGGAGCAATAAACGAGTTTATGTTTTTGTGGTCCAATGAGTTTTTGGCTTTATTCCGTATTTCCAGAAGACCTGAGAATAACCTCTGATGATGCCCCCTGGGTTTCTCACCAAAGCCTGGGTCCTTGAGAAGGCCTGTCCTTCCCTGAGCCATTGAGAAGAGGAAGAAGGGGCTTTAAAGGTCTGATGGAACAGGAGCCTTCCCAAATGAGTGGAATTTTATTACAGTTTATACACATTACAAACCACCAGAGGAAAACCAGCTTAGAACACACAACTGGACACTGCTTTCCCTAACTAAATGAATCTCATTTCTTCTGTCTCCTGGGATCCTTTTGTTCCTTTCTTCCCATTTTATGGTTTGTCTTCAGTGTTTGTTGGTTTTTTTGAGGTGGTAAGATATAGTTTCTCACTCTTTCTCACTTGCATATTTGTTCTATCTGTCTGTTTTGTTCTTTCTTGTGTATTCATGACAGTGATTATCATTTTTTGGATTCCAGATGCAAGACTCCCTTGAGGATTTCTTGCTGGGCTCATCATGTGGTGATGAACTCCTGCAGTTTTTGTTTGGCTGGAAAATACACTATTTTTCCTTCATTTCTGAAGGATAACCTTGCTGGGTGTAATATTCTTGGACAGCAGTCTTTGTTCTTTTAGTATTTTGAATATACTGTCCCATTTTCTTCTGGCCTTTAGAGCTAGTGTTAAGAAATCTGCTGTTAATCTGATGGGGACTCCCTTATAAGTGACTTGATGCTTTTCTCTTGCTGTTTTTAGGATTCTATCTTTCTCTTTGAGTTTTTCCAGATTGAGTGTAATTTGTCTCAGAGAGGACCTTTTTAAATTGAATCTGTTTGAGGATGTTTGAGCCTCCTAGATCTGAAGGTCCGTGTCTCTCCCTATACCTGGGAACTTTTCTGCTATTATTTTATTGGATGTATATTCAGCACATTTTCCTTTCTCCTCCCCTTGTGGAACACTCATAATTTGGATGTTTGCATGCTTATGTTTGTCTGGCTCTCTTAGATTTTCTTCATTTTTAAAAAATTCTTTTTTCTTTTTTTCTGTCTGGGTTATTTTGAAAAGACTGTCTTTAAGATCTTCTGCTCACTTTACCCTGCTGCTTAAACTCTTGGTTGTATTTTTTATTTTATTGAATGAATCTTTCAGTTCCAGGAGTTCTGCTGCATTCTTTTTTAAGGTATTAATCTGTTTATAAATTTCCTACCTCATATCCTGGATATTTTTTCTAATTTCATTGTGTCATCTCACTAAGTCTTCTCTTACCTCATTGAATTTCCTTAAGATTGTTGCTCAGAATTCCTGTTCAGTCATTTCAAGTGTTTCCTGCTCTATGGAGTCTGGTACTTGAGAATTACTGTATTCCTTTGATGGTATCATATTTTCCTGTTTTTTCATATTTCTAGTATCTCTACGTTGATGTCTGGTTATCTGAGTGGTTGCTTCTTCTGTTACTCTGGAGTGTGCTTTGAGGAGAGAGACTTCCTCCTGCAGATGTGTTTTATATTGATCATTGAGTGGGATTTTTTAATACTGGTTCTAGGTAGACACAGTACTGTGGTCTCCATGTGGACACTTTGGCTGTATTCAATGTCAGAGTTGTGTGTGAGTGTCTCCATGGCCTAGGCACTGGAGCACATAGTGATTCCTTGGTGAGGTTGGTGACCCTGTGTTGGGTTGTCAGGGATATGGGTGAGCTCTTGAGTTTTGGGGAGCTTCTGGGTGCCCTCTCACTCTTTGGCTGAGGTGGGTGACCCTGGAAGGACTTGCTGGCACTCTGGCTAGTGTCCCATGACCCTGATGTGTGCACTAGGGTATCCTGGAGCTCCTCAGTTTGAATGGATGATTCTGGGCGGGCTTTTTCTTTCCTCTTTCCTACAGACAGATGCTCCTCCTACATCCTTGCTTCCCCCAGTTGGGGGATGGGTTGATAGTGGTTGGGAATTTTTTTCCTTACTTTATTTGGCTATTCTGGGTTTCTGCACTCTCCAGGGATTCTGTGTGTTTTCTCCCCAGATCAAGGCAGTAGCACAGGCTGTGCATGTGCTTCCCACCCCCAGGTGCAGTACTGTAGGAACAGTGTAATTCCCCTTGTGGATAGGGCCAATGGTTGACTGGTCTGCACTTGCAGGAGGTGCCTTCCCTGGGTTCCACCGGTGACGCTCCTGTGTCAATGCAGTTGAGTGGGCAGCAGGCCACTGGCACAGCAGCGGGAGCTGCTGCTGTGGCAGGCTGCCCTTGCAGTGACAGTGGTGGCAGGCTGTCCTTGTGGTGGTGATGGCTGTGGTGGACAACCCACACAGCAGCAGTGTCTGCAGCAGTAGCTGGCTGCCCATGTAATGGTGCCCCATACTCTTGCCGGCTGTATGTGGGGGCTGCCCTCAGCTCCTGAGGTTTCCATGCTCCTTTGAATTTAGATTCTATCCATGAGATACCAGCTCTGCCAACTTTTTGAGTTTAATGACCATTCTTTACATCATTAAAGTCATGTAAAAAAAAGTATATAGCAGTGGCTTAAGGACAAAGACCTAAAAAATATTACCTAACCTATTCTCTTCCCATCTTTACCAGTTAAGATTAAGCCACCAATTTTACAGTCTAAATATAACCTTGCAAACTAGTTGAATTTGCAAATACAAAAAATAATCAAAATCTTATTGAAGCCTAACTGAGTACATGCTAGCTACTACTTTCTCATTATCTTTAATAAAGGATCTTTTACTTTGCCATAGAGACAAATTTCACTTGTCTGACATAGTTGTTTTTTTTTTTTTAATTTTTATTTTGTCAATATACAATGTATATGATTATTATGGCCC
>NW_007782741.1:0-368 GCF_000696425.1 Galeopterus variegatus
ACAAAAGGCAATGTATTTATTGTCACATTATGAGTCCAGTGTTTATGGAATCATATTTCAGGATGAAAATAATTGAAGCAAGTTCATGAGGTAGTAAATGTACACTCCTATGACAATAGAACAAGGATTACTTTGGATTTCTTCCAACCCTTTATTACTGTAGTGCTTTTAGATTGCATTCACAACAAACTAAGAAGGGGGACAATGACCTGGACATGAGGTGATGAGAGCATGCTACTCATTCCATTATCTTAATAGACAGCATAATATCCTTTAAGGACAAGAGTTTGGGAAGGAAGTATGTAGATCTAGTGTCTAGCGCTATCACTTACCAATGGAGTAATCTCAGGCAAAGTATTAAGCCTCAC
>NW_007782741.1:2513-2922 GCF_000696425.1 Galeopterus variegatus
CAAAACCCACCTCCTACCACAACACAATTTCCCTTGCCAAACTCCTGCAGGGGCCTAGGAATATTATTCAAAAACATCAGCTCCATTATCCCATTCCTAGCAGTAGGATCAGGCCCTATCAAGCAGTTTATGTCCATATCTTAAGAACAATTTAAGAATTTGCTGGTCAATAAAAATATTTTTAAGTTCACAAAATAAGCCAAAAAAATTGATAATGCCCAGAGAGAAATGAAAGTCTTTATGAAAGAGCCTTGCAGCATAGAAGGAAGAGGACAAAAATAAAGCTAAACAACTATAGTGAAATACTATATTTCACTACTTTGTCTGTTTATTTTTGTCTGTGTTAAACAAAAGCATCATTAGAGGAAGAAACTTTACCACATCAGCAATAGAAAATGATTTGCTAGTT
>NW_007782742.1:0-612 GCF_000696425.1 Galeopterus variegatus
TGGTAGGACACTCTAGAGGATGGCAAGTAAACCCTACAAAAAACCAGAAGCCTGCCATATTGATGAAATTTAGAGAAATTCAGTGGTTTGAGGCAGGCTGGGACATTCCATCCAGATTTTTAAAAAATTATTGTGATTTAGACCTCCTACCACCAAGAAGGAAGCACAAACGTAGTAGGCCAGTTTGGGTTCTGGAGGCAGCATATTTCACCTTGAGATAACTGATAAAACCCGGTTTCTCAGGTGACCTGAAAGGCTTCTAGCATGAATGGAGCCCAGAGCATGAGAAGGTCTATAGTAGGATTAGGGCTGTAACACAAGTATCCCTGCCTGAGCTACGTGATCGAGAAATCCCATGCTACTAGACATATCTTGGCAGAGAAAGGTGCTGTGTGCAACCTGTTTCCAGTAGTGGAGACATATCACAAATCCCTAGAGTTCTGAAACAAGGCCATGAAATCTACTGTAGAGAACTATACACTATTCAAAACACAGCTCCAGCTGGCCAGTAGGCTCACTTGGTGAGAGTGCAGCCTTATAATAGCGAAGTCATGAGTTCAGATCCTGGAACTGGCCAGCCACCAAAAAACAAAACAAAATAAAACACAGCCC
>NW_007782742.1:2376-2922 GCF_000696425.1 Galeopterus variegatus
AGATGGTGCAAGACAACATAGTTGGCATTCCTCTTTCCCTCTTCCCTGGAGTCAGTGGGCCCAATGGGGAGCTGAGTTTACATCCCCGCTCAAGTGGTACAAGTCGGTGCCTCACTTTTGATGGGAAGGTTTCAGTGGGGCCCAGGAGAAAGCTGAACATGCACACCCACTGAGCCATCGAATTACACCTCAACAGGAGGACTGCCTGTTAAAAAAAAAAAAAAAAAGGAAGATAAATTGGATCTGGAGTCTCATAATGTAATATCTGAAATGTCCAAGAGACCATTAAAAATCTTTAGTCACACTAAAAATGAAAATCATAACATGAATGAGAGAAAAACCATCAACAGATGCCAATACTGAAATGAATGAGATGTTGGAGTTACCTGATAAGGATTTTAAAGCACCCATCATGAAAAGGCTTCAACACAGTTACAAATTATCTTGAAACAAATAAAAAAACTGAGCATTTCAGCAAAGAAATATTATTAAAAAGAGCCAGATAGGTATTATAGAACTGAAAAATGGATATTATAGAACTGAAAA
>NW_007782743.1:0-593 GCF_000696425.1 Galeopterus variegatus
ACATAAATTGGACTACGTCAAGATTAAAAACTTCTGGGCCGGCCCGGTGGCGCATTGGAGAATGCACCACTTGGGAGCATGGCGGCGCTCCCACTGAGGGTTTGGATCCCACGTGGAGACCGGTTCCCACTCACTGGCTGAGCGCAGTGCGGGCACAACACGGAGGGTTGCAATTCCGTTGCCGGTCCCCGGTACAGGCATGACACCGAGGGTTGCGATCCCGTTACTGGTCAGTAAAGAAGACAAAAAAAAAAAAAAAAGATTAAAAACTTCTCTGCAAAAGACCTAGTAGAAAGGATGAAAAGATAAGCTACAGACATGGAGAAAACATTTGCTAATTCCATATCAGACAAAGTCCTTGTATCTAGAATATATAAAGAGCTCTCAAAACTCATTTTTTAAAAATGAGACTCGATATTATTTTCCTGTGCTTTGGAACATTTACAAAAATGTATCACATTGCTACAAAATAGTTCAAAAATACCCAAAAGCAGAAATGTCACAGTTCACCAATCCCTGACCATTTTGCCTTAAAGACTCACTAGAAATTATAATTAAAAATAAAAGTTAAAAAGTATGCAAAATTATGTCTC
>NW_007782743.1:2129-2922 GCF_000696425.1 Galeopterus variegatus
GGTAGGATCTACCTGTCATCCTCTGGAGTCAGAACCTGCTTGTGGCTGCACGTGACTGTGCGAACCAAGGCAGCACTGTGGGTTCTGAGGCTAGGTCAGGAAGAGCCACTCAGCTTCTGCCTGGCTCTCCAGAGCACTAAGCTGTCAAGTAAGTTCATCTAGCACGAAGACACCATTATGAAAGGAAAAGTCCCAGCATAGACAGCCTTCCAGCCAACTCTCTGCCCCATGATGCTGCACATGGGAGTGAAGCCATTGTGGCAGTGGTTCCTCCTGTCCAACTATTCCAATCACCTTCAGTCCTTGCGGATGGCCATGACATTATTGAGCAGAACAGACATCCTACTGTAACTTGCCTAAATTTGATAACCTCAGAGTCAGTGAGCACTTATAGAATGGTTACTTTTTTATGACATTAGGTTTAAGGCAACTTGTTATGCAGCAGTAGTAGTTGGAATACCTAATAGTTCATGAATGAGTTAACTAAACAGCAATGGAATCCTACGGCACCATCAGAAATGATAGAGAATCTTTATAATAGTTAATGCCAGAAAATCACAGCAGCAAAATGGGAATATTCATATGTGCATTGGTTGGGAGGGGAAGAAAGACATGTCTAGGAGGATAATCACCTAAATGTGATGGCAATTGCCTTTGGATGGGGAGGTGTATTGTGATTTATACTTCATTCTTTACCTTGTCCTGTTGTGTTACAGAGTTTTCCATTCCCTTTTCCAACTACAGACTCATCTTTCCATTGCTATGAATGTTGGCTGATAACTTACAGTTTTCC
>NW_007782744.1:0-566 GCF_000696425.1 Galeopterus variegatus
GGTTTCCAGGAGCCTGTGCAGGTGGTTGAGATACTTCTCCAAGAATTCCTTAACTTTCTTTTGTAAGAGCCTCAAAATGACAGCAAACATCATATGTAGCAGGTGACTCTTTGTCAACACCTATGATTCACAGAGTAGCACAGAGACAGCTGTGCAGGCTGTGGGTTTTGTTTTTAAGTTGTGCATCAGGCTGTGAGACCTGCTGATTGACGTGGGGCTGAACGCCGTGAGGTTTTCCACTTGTTGCCTTCTCTCTGTTTCTGAGGGTGGCTTCATGAATCACCAGCAAGAACAAAGGGAAAGCAAGTTCTTCTGTCTCAAGAGTTCCCGAGAGAGTCTCAAGACCACGTCTCCTTGGCTCTGATTGGATACTGCATCCATCCCTGCACCAACGGCCTGTTCAGATGATGAATGCTCTGATTGGCTGCCCTGAGTCACATGGCCACCCCTGAGTCAGGGATGTGGTCACCGGGCATCAAATACACCTCCTACTGTCTTCCCCTACGCTGTTCCCTCTGCTTGCAATGTCCTTTCCTATCTCGTCCATCCAGCAGATTGGACACATG
>NW_007782744.1:2323-2922 GCF_000696425.1 Galeopterus variegatus
GGGGCCTTTGAGAGGTTATTGGATCATGAGGACTGTGCCCTTGTGAATGGATCTGTCCATTCCTGGAGTTATCATGAGAGTGCTTCTGATGACATTATAAGGAGAGGGAGTGAGCAGGTTAGCTTGCTTGTTCTTGATATTCTCTCACCCTGTGACACCCTGTGTCCCCATGGGACCCTGTAGAGAGTTCTAACCAAGAGGAAAGCCCTACCAGATGTACCCCTTGGACCGTGGATTTGCCAACCTCAAAATCGTTAAGGAATTTTGTTTCTTTATAAACTACCCAGTTTCAGGTATTCTGTTATAAGCAATAGAAATGGACTGAAACACTGCTGAAGGACTGGATGTGAGGAGAGAGAGAAAGAGAGAAATCAAGGATGAGCCAAGATATGTTGGCCTGAGCAATCAAAGGAGTTGCCATGTATTGATGTGAGGAAGGTTCTGGAATAAGTGGGCTGGAGTGGCATATTACGTAATGTACCACACTGCCCTCTTTTCTTACATCGCTGCCTTCACTCTGAGCTCCTTAAGGATAGGGATTATGCCTCTAATTTGTGGGCCTTAATATCTTGAACAATGCCTAGCACTTAGTGAAGATT
>NW_007782745.1:0-395 GCF_000696425.1 Galeopterus variegatus
AATGAATCTTAGTAAACAATAGCTACAAAGTAAACTGTCAACTTTATTTCACTGGATTTATGCCATTCTCAAAAGATCTTCTAGTGGAAAATTCTTACAGTGAAATCTTCCTTAAAAAAGCATATGTAGAGTTTCTTTTAGTTTATTTTACCTGTGCATGCTTTAGCGATAAATACTCAAATCTGAGGCAAAGAAATCACTCTTTAATTAAGAATTATTATTATTACTACTAATTTTCTGAGTAGAGGGGCAGGCTTCTTTTGTTAATGACTTTGGGTGATTAATAATCACACAATTTTCAACGTTCCAGGAAAAAAAGCTTGGCAACATCCCTGTTCTTCACATATTCCAAGAATATTTATGATTTTCTACCATTGGTCAAATTAAGGATTCGC
>NW_007782745.1:2597-2922 GCF_000696425.1 Galeopterus variegatus
TTTAACAGAGAGAACCAGGTAAAGATATAGCCAAGAAAAGCCCTCCTGGAATCTCATTCATCCCTGGGGACCTCGGAGACTGCATCTGTGCTAACCTATACCCACTCAAGAGCAATCAAAGTCGGATGTGGACAGATTTGAAAATATTCATTGATCCACCCACTGACCCATCATCAAAAGCCTTGACTCCTACTGGCTATAAGAGCTAAAGCACAACTTCTGAGTGAACACAGGGTGAACAATAAGCTACTCTGTTCCATGGGATGATGCCTAGAGCTGGCATTCAAAATTAAATGACAGTCATCTTTTGTGATCTGTAAGACTT
>NW_007782746.1:0-948 GCF_000696425.1 Galeopterus variegatus
GGCCCTAAAGAAAATTTCTAAAGAAGCCAGGGACACCCCTGGAGATCTTTAGATCAGGAAGCAGTACTGGGAGTCACCACTTGCTACATGGCTGCAAGGAGCCGAGAAAGCTTCTCCACTCAGGGAAGCGCTAATGTTTAAATGTATGAGCTGGACCAAGGAGGCCAAGGAGTAAGGTCTCCACATCACAAATCAATGGCGCTCCTAGATCACTGATCCTCCGGGCTTAGGGAACATGATGAGCTTGAAATGATCGTCATATAGTCAAGGAAGAATCACAAATAAAAAAATTGGTTTGTAAACTGTCATTCAGGCCCAACAGCAGAAGAAATGGTGTCTTCACCATAAAATTTCAAGAGCCCATAACTAGCTCTTCCACCTTAGTTAAAATTCTACTGTGTCATATTCAGTTCTGCAAAATTTTGCTCAGCTTCTAGTGCAAGGCTTTGTCTAGTGAGTCAGAATTACCATTTACCAAGCATCTCCTAGTGCCCGGCACCCTGTTAGCTGGCTCTTATAATACCCTACAAGGCAGCCATGATTGTCTCTATTTTGTAGATAACAAAACTGAAAAGCAGGGAGCTGAAGGAATTTATCTAAGGTCACAGAACTAGCAGATGGAGAGCTGGGATTCCAACCTAAGTGCAACCCAATTCTTCCTCCTGTGCCAAGTGCTGTGAGCAATGGATAAATTACAAGATTCAGCCTTTTGCTCAGGAGACCTGCACTTTTGCTTTGTGGAAGAGGCACAAATGGTGAAAAGCTAATGACTAAGTAACAATGTAAGTAATTCAGCACTGGAAGTGCTATCACAAGATTATATGTCTAGTCAACTGAGAAATCCAGACAAGTTCAGGAGAGGAGACTACTGAGGTCTGCAGAAGTCACCCAAACACTCGTACCAGGACCCCTGGAGTGCCGTGAATACCTGCTGTCTATGTCTGTTCT
>NW_007782746.1:2164-2922 GCF_000696425.1 Galeopterus variegatus
TCTGACAATGGGAAAGAACAAGAGGGAGTGGAAGGTACAGAATCACATACAAAACTAATCATCCAACCAAATGGTATTTAAAAAACCAACAACCGAAAAGTTCACATGGACTGAAGTGACTAGAAATAGCAAAGCAGTTCCATTTCACTGCTGTTAATGGAGCTGTGTCCCACTGTTCTAAGGAGAGCAGATACATCTAGGCAAAAATCCACTGGTCAGGAAGGGCTTAAAGATACAAAAAACAGTTGCAAAATACTTTATTAGGGACAACCTGGGTAACAGTCTTGCATTTAGAATGAAATATTTCAGAGGAGTCATTGTGAAAATTATTTTTTCGTCATACTTAAATATGGTCCCATAATTTATTCATTGCACTATAGATGAGATTGGATCACACACTGGGGGCAGAATGGAGTGTGCCATGTGGGGCTGAGCCCTGGGAGAGGTCAGGAAGTAACACTGTCCTTGATCTCTGACTGCTCCCTAGGAAGTGATGACCTCAGCCAGCAGTTGGCACACACCAGGCAAGTGGCACTGAACTTTAGGTGTCAGCCCTTAAAGGAATACAGCCAGGCTATCAAACTCATGTCTTATCGTGTGAGTCAACATGCCGATAAGTGTTGAAAATCTGACCCATTGAAACTATGACCCTTAACCCTTTGTTCCTTTGGGTTCTGATATATCATCTCTGTGCTATTAAAGAGAGGAAGATAGACTGATGAAAACTCCACTGGAAGAGGACACGCTGGGTCCTGTCT
>NW_007782747.1:0-306 GCF_000696425.1 Galeopterus variegatus
TATATCCAAAAGCTTCCTGGACATGTTCCACTGACATCTCAAAATTATCTCAAAGTCAAATGCCTGTCATGATTTCTCCCAGCGAATTCACAATGTCATATTTGACCTCTACCTCAATTCTTGCCCTCACATTCGATCCATCAGTCTATCTCCCGAATGTCTTTTGATCAATCCAACTCTCCACATTTCAATTGTCATTTCCTTTTTCTTTCTTTTCTTTTTTCCTTTTTTTTCTTTTCTGGCGGCTGGCCAGCACAGGAATTAAACCCTGGATCTTGGTGTTATCAGCATCATGTTCTAACCAAC
>NW_007782747.1:1509-2922 GCF_000696425.1 Galeopterus variegatus
TGGATGAATAAAACTGTTCCTAACTTTTTCCACCCCTATAGTTTGAAGGTAAGAATGATGTCATATTGACATTTGTATCCTGAATGTTTGCCAGAGTAATAAAATCCAAAAGGTACTCAATAAAAATTTAATGATTATATTAATGACATATTTAACACAAGAGTATATTAAAAAATGGACATTCCTACAACTACCAGTAAGATAACCCTAAAGTATGTATCCGCTTTCTAGAACCAGGTGGCAAATAAGTACAAACTCTTTTCAGGTGGTAGTATTTGCCTAGAACACTATTTTAACTAGGTTTATGTGACTGTGCCTGAGTTCGAAAGGAAAGAATGTTGTAATTGATTAGAACTGAAAAAATTGTTATAAATGCTGTGATGCCCGACATAAGAGAAGGAAATAACAGCATGCACGCCACAAAACTCCTGCTACTGAGAGCCTAGGGAGGTCTCTTCATCAATCAATCTATTATGGTAATGTCAAATATTATGAGGACAATATTGAACTTATCCACATTTTGAAATTATTTGGGCCCTGATCTATCTATGTACATCAGTGAATAAAACACTAAAAAACAGCAGACCTCATAGTTTTACATTCTGTTGGTGGGAAGACAGATCATCAACCAAGTAAGGAACTAAGTGATATCGGAAGTTAGAAGATAATAATGCTATAGAGAAATATAAATTCGGGAAGAGGTAATGGGAGGACAAAGAGAAGTGGAGGGCTAGGGAAAAAAGACCAGTGAAGATCAGAGAACATTGAGAAAATATTTTTAAAAAGTCAACCCAGTTATTTCATGTTTTTAATTCCCAAAACTGTTTCTTCCCTATAGATAACTAATACAAATCACTGATTTGTTTTCCCTTACCAATATATAAGTTCAGAGTTTATCTGTTAGATTTCTTAAGTTATAGCCCCTGAATATTACATAGCAAATAAAATCTACCAATATTTAATGCAGTAAAATTAGTATATCTCTGCAGTTGATTTTGTCTCAACAATCCAAATTCAGGTTCCATTATCTTTAGCAAATAAAATACAATAAAACTTTATGCCACAAAATATACACACACTTATAAACGTTGAGAAATATGCCAAGGTATTATTGTTATCTATAGGCAGGTAAAATTATAAGATTTTTGTTTGTTTTTCTGCTTTCTGTACTTTAAGTAAGCATTCTTGACTTTTCTGCAAAGAGGTATATGTGGGATCTTCAAATAGTTCCTGGAAAATGCATATTATGAAAACTATGCATGGATTGTGTGAGGAAAATGGAGTTAGTTTAGTCAGGCCCTCTCACCTCATACCCGGCTGGGTATGATTCAGCACATCCATTGGAAACAAGTTATATAAGAGACCATGGTGTAACTGTGTATGCGTGCCCATGTACCCCTTGGCTCAGTGCCA
>NW_007782748.1:0-2922 GCF_000696425.1 Galeopterus variegatus
TGCTCCTTAATGGCAGAGGAAGTCTCTTCTCTCCTGCAAAATGGGAACAGCTTCTTCTTGCCTGGTGTCCACGTGATGATCTTACAAGATCTAAGTGCCTCACAAGATGATGTTAGAACTCCTCATGACCCATGTGCATAACTCTCCTTGTTACTACCAGTTGTGGTAATCAGAGATAAGTCTCAGCATATCCTGTTCGAAGATCTGCAAACACTGCTGTGGATAGAAGCAGCTGTCCAAAAAAGGAAATGCAGGGTCTGACTAATACGTATTAACAAGAACATATAGGAAAGCATGTTGGAGTGGATCTTGAAGGTTACAGACCAGGAACTGGGGTCATAAGACTGGATAGAAAAAAGCATCTTTGACATGTAACACACACTTACTCATGATGCAGGACTTAGTGGGTTATCAGGACAACTGGAGCTGGCTCTAGTCGTTTGCTTAAATGACTTCTTGAATCTTAGACACAATGAGGTAGAAATGCTCATGTTTTCAAATGGTCAACTTTTACCTTTTGTTTTGTCTCAGTGTACAGTTAACTGATCATGTTTCAATCCATATATTTTGGAAAGCTCAATTTGCATTCTCCCCACCCCTTTTTCATCCTGAAATGACTGCTTATCACATTAATTTTGTGCCTTTAAAGTTTTTCTAACATATTCATTTCAAGCTCTAAGTTTTATCCAAGCATTGATATAAATATATCCTACAAGTTTTCATATCCATCATTTTCGTTTTAATTTAGTTCAAAATATTTTCTCATTTTACTACAATTTCTTCTTTGACCTATGAATTATTTGGAAGTACATTACTTTTTCCCAAATGTTTCTGGATTTCTCAGTTTTATTTTTATCATTGATTTCTCTCTGCCTCTGGCACCTTTTATGATTCTTGTCACATTTTCTTTCTGCTGTTTCTAGATACTCCCTTGGCCTCAGCAGCTGCCTTTATAGCTGACTGATTCTTTCTTTTTTTTGGACCGGTAAGGGATCGCAACCCTTGGCATGGTTTGGTCTGCCCCACACTCAGCCAGTTAGCTCACCGGCCATCCCCATATAGGATCTGAACCCACGGCCTCGGCGCTCCCAGCACCACACCCTAGAATGGTGCCTAAATACTTGCTGGATGAACTCATACGGATAGGGGGATGTCCCTTGGCATGACCAACTTTTACATAGGTTTTTCTATAAATACATTTTAAAACATGCATTACATCATAATAGAGACAAAGAAGTTGGGGTTGGAAAACCTGAACATCGCATAGCATATAGACAAGTCAGAAAAAAAAATTGAGAGAAATAGGTTCCTGAATGCATTTGGAGGAAAAAAAGGAATCAGTGCTGTCTGCTACCTGAGAGGTTTAGTCTAAGAAATATAGCTGCACTGCGGAATTAGTTACTATCAGAAAAGAAAGCCACCAGTGATTTAAAATTATATTGCATGTTTCTGTGTAGTATATTACAGTACATTAAAAAAGATAAAGTAAATTAAAAGCCTTAAAACAAGCCACGTATTACTTCAAGATCCCTGTGGCATATTAATTATGCCTTTTTCTCTATTCATTTTGTCTCTTTTTGTAAATAGAGACAGTCTCAGAATTAAGCCACTTGACTAAGAAGTGGCCCTTGTGCAGAAACAGCCATCGACCCTCTGTCCCCTTATCATGCAGCAGGAGTAGCTGCCACCAAACGTCCTGGCTGCCTCTCACCCTGCCAAGACCCCAGAGCTATTGCTCGTGGAATCCCCAATGCTAATTTCCAATTTCACCTCTTTATGCCTTAAGAACTCAGTTTTGGAATACCCTCAGTAGTGTTCCAACTGTATTATGATGAATTAGGCTTCTGAGAATCTGACCACCACCGAGAACATCCGAGTCAATTGAGAGTCAGTACAGCATAATTATTAAGATTGTGGGTTCTGTAGCGGGCAGACCACAGGTGTTAGTTTCCAGGCTCTGACATTTATTAATGGTGTGACCTTGGACTGTTTGGCTGCTCTTTGCCTCAGTTGTCTCACATGTCAAATGACCAAATTATAACCAACCTTATAGGTACTATTATGGGCTGAATTATGTCCTCCGAAACTTCATATTTTGACATCTCAACCCCCAGTATCTCAGAATGTATCAGTATTTGGAGACAGGGCCTTTAAAGAGGCAGTTAAAATGAGGTCTTTAGGGTAGGCCCTAATCTGGTATGACTGGTGTCCTTGTAAGAAGAAGAGATCAGGACAATCTGGCACAGAGGGAGACATAGAGAGAAGATGGCCATCTGCAAGCCCAGGAGAGAGACCTCAGAAGAAACCGATGTCTTGACCTCAGACTTCCAGCCTTTAAAATACTGAGGAAATACATTGCTGTTGTTTAAGCCACCCAGTCTGTGGTACTTTGTATGGCAGCCTGAGCAAACTAATATAGGGACTTTTGAAGGCTCCATGAGACAATGTATGTCAAGTGCATAGACTAGTGCCTATCACAGTGAACAAGCAATCAGCGTTGGCCATCATTACCATGGAGGAAAACACGAGGGTACTTCGAAAAGTTTGTGAAAAAATAGAATTAAAAGATAATACCGATCTTTCCACGAACTTTTTGAAGTATCCCCATATGTTGCTAATTCTAAATAACTTTCTTAAGAATTGAGATTTACATTACAGTCTCTTCATAATGTGGGCACTATTGGGTATTAGGATTACCTCAAAAATTGTCTTCTTTACTTTAAACATTCATTTGTTCATAAGATAAACAGGCATTCAGTGCCAACTTTGAGCCGGGAACTCTGTTTGGCGCCGGGAGTACAGGACGGACTGCACACCGATCGTAGTAACGCCTCCGGGAGGAGCTTGGCGTATCTGGAGACGGTCTGACACGCTCGATGTCATTAGAGTGACAGTGTGGTGCTGGAGGCCAGAGGGTGGAGC
>NW_007782749.1:0-1099 GCF_000696425.1 Galeopterus variegatus
AAGTGAAACGAGTCAGGCAGAGAAAAAGAAATACCACATGTTCTCACTTATTTGTGGGAGCGAAATATAAATAAATCAATTCGCACACATACATACACACACACTCGCACGCACACACACACACACAAACACACACACAAACAAAAACAAAAACAAAAAAATCAAAAAACCAGGGGCGGGGGGGAGAGGAAGATACAACAACTACAATTTTTTTGAAGTTCTTACAACAAGCAAATGGAAAGGACATGCTTGGGTGGGAGGGGGGAGAGGGAGGAAGGAGGGAGGTTTCGGTGATGGGACATAATAATCAACTACATTGTATATTGACAAAATAAATATTAAAAAAAATAAAAATAAAAAAAATAAAAAGGATGGGGAAAAAAAGATAAAAAAGAAAAAAAAAAAGAAATGACCTGAAACTTGGTTTGTTTTTTACTCCCAGAAAATAGGAAAGTATTAGTCAAAGAGGGGGCCTGGAAAAAGGGACTTCTAATGTGAACTTCGTCCTTACTACCTAATGTAATTAAATAAATAAAGGCATTCTTTATTAAGTCATTTGGTGTGAAACGCCTTGTGAGTCCTGCTGACTGCTATCTGTGCTATCTTTTGTAGCAAAGCAATTGATGGAAAGGAGAAAGCAAAGACTTTTCCACGGGACCAATCCTTTGGCATCAATTAGCATCAATTATAGTGACTTTTGTCCTTCAAAACATGGTGACTCAACAATTAAGGCTGACATCGTCAATGCAAAGATGAAATAAAAGGTTTAGATTCATCGTGGATGAAGCATTTTGCAATATAAATAGTGAGAATAATTGTGGTTTCTGCAAGATCTTCCTCTGCCTGACAGTGTGATTCTCCAAGCCTTTTAACTTCCAGGCAGAACTGGAAACTGTACAGAGGGGAGCTGCAGGATACTGAAGGTGCTTGTCTCTGCTGTCTGATTTGGTTGCCTGTGAGGGCTCCCTTCCTGGCTTGTAGATGGCCACCTTCTTGCTGTGTCTCCACATGGCCTTTCCTCAGTGTGTGCACATGGAAAGAAAGATAGATAGATAGATGAGAGAGAGAGAGAGAGAGAGAGAGAGAGAGAGAGAGAGAG
>NW_007782749.1:2099-2922 GCF_000696425.1 Galeopterus variegatus
GAAGAAGATATAACAACTATACTTTCATGAAGTTGTTACAACAAGCAAACGCAAAGGACATTCTTGGGGGGGAGGGGAGAGAGGGAGGAGGGAGGGAGGTGTCGGTGACGGGCCATAATAATCATATACAGTGTATATTGACAAAATAAAAAAAATACATAAAAAAAAAAAAAAGAAAATTCACAAATGTGTTGAAATTAAGCAGACTCTCCTAAATAAACAATGAGTAAAAAGAAAAATCACAGGGAAATTAGAGAGTACTTTGAAATAAAAATCAAAGCATGATGTATCAAAATTTATAGGATGCAGGGTGCATGCAGTGCCTAGAGGAAAGTTTATACTTGTAAACACCTATATTAAAAATAAGAAAAATCTCAAATCAGTAAAGTAAACTTCTACCTTAAGAAAATAGAAAAAGAATAGAAAATAGAAATAGAAAAAGCAAATATAAGTAGGAAATAACAAAGATTACAAAAGAAATATGTGAAATAGGGAATTAAAAAATCAACAAAACCAAAAGTTGATTCTTTAAAAAGATCAACAAAATTTGCAAACCTTTGTCTAGACTGACCAAGAAAAAAAGAGAGAAGACTCAAATTACTAAAATCAGAAATAAAGTGGGGGCATTATTACATTGTCATTATGGTTTTTTGTGGTGGTAAGATTTAGTTTCTTTCTCTTTCTCATTTGTCTTTTTGTTCTACCAGTGGGTTTTTGTTCTTTCTGGTGTATTCATGGTAGCGATTATTGTTTTTCAAATTCCAGATGCAGGACTCCCTTGAGGGCAGTTCGTATGGTTGTGAACTCCCACAGTTTTTGTTTG
>NW_007782750.1:0-899 GCF_000696425.1 Galeopterus variegatus
TTTTTTTTTCTTTTCTTTTTTGGTTATTGCTTTTTGGGTCCTAAGAAAATTCTCCTATCCCAAAGGCACATGGATAGTCTTATGTTTTCTGATTGAAAGCTTAATAGTTTTAGCCTTTACATATAGTTCTAGGACCCATCTCAAATTTATTGTTATGTATGGTGTGAGGTGGGGCTAGAGTTTTTGTTTGTTACTATTATGATTCAGACATCCAGATATTCCAGTACTATTTACTGAAAAGTTTTCCCTTTCTCTATTGAGTAACTTTGGCATCCCTGTCAAAAATCAATTGACTCTATATGTGGGGATCTATTTCTGGACTTTTTATGCTGTTCCACTGATCTATTTGTCTGTTCTTACACCAATATCACACCATTTCGATTACTATAATTTTATATTAACTCTTGAAATTGCGTGGTATCAGTCCTCCAACTTAGTTCTTCTTTTTCAAGGTCATTTTGGCTATTCTAAATCTTTTGCATTTCCATGTGAACATTAAAATCAGCTTTCCACTTCCTACAAGAAAAGCCTGGTGAGGGGATGGTGAGAGTTGGTTAACTGGTACAAAATTCCAGCTAGACAGGACAAATCATTTCTCATGTTCTATAGCACCGTTGGGTGACTATAATGAACGAATTATTGTATATTTTCAAATAGCTAGAAGATAGGATTTTGAATGTTCCCAAGACAAAGAAATGATAAAAGTTTGAGGCGATGGCTATGCTAATTATCCTGATTTGATCCTCACACATTGTACACACGTATTGTTTGCACACTGTACCCCGTAAATATGTACAATGATTATGTGTAAAATAGTTGTACATATTTATGTGTAAATAAAAACACTTATGTGTAATTTAAGAATAATAAAAGCAAAAAGATAAAAGTTTTTTAAAAGC
>NW_007782750.1:2602-2921 GCF_000696425.1 Galeopterus variegatus
CACAGCCAAAGGACAGAAGCAAAAGCAGCCCCTGCTGGCCCTGATCGGATGACAGGAGCCAACTGACTTCACGAGACAGCTGTTTACTGAGCATCGGTCACGGGTACGGCACTGCGAGTGGTTCAGAGGACAACTCGAGGTCTCTGCGGTCCCAGTGCTTATTCCTAATAGAGTTGGGGATATAAGACATGCAAGTGAAGAGTCACAGCCAAAAGCCAGTACAACAGGAGGAAGGCAACAAAGAGCCTCAGAAGGCAACGAGTGATTGAGTATCAAGTAACCGCTACATACATACGCGCACGTTGCGAAGTCCTGGGGC
>NW_007782751.1:0-2921 GCF_000696425.1 Galeopterus variegatus
ACATCTCACAGAGTTAGTGTCTGAGGGTCATTCTTTGGGAAATGCTACTTTATACTGTAGTTGTTGTTATAGATGGAAATAGTTAGGGAAAGGTGCCTCAGCTTAATGGTAATTGTGCTGTTATTTTTTTTAAAGATTAAATAAGGCCATACCACAACTTATTAAAAACACAAAAATCTTGAATTCAGAACTTAGTAGAGTGTTTTTCCCCTGTATTGAAATTAAGGAGAAGTAAATGATAAAAGTTAAAAAGACAGAATTCATTCATTTAAAAACACATTTCTATTTCTATACTGAATTCTGAATCTGTTGCATATTTAATCTAATAGCATACATATTCTATCTACAGTCAGATTGATGAAAGAGAGCCCAGGGCACTATAAACTCATCAATTGCCATAATTGTCAAAAAAATTCTTTTTTCTATGAAGAAATGTAATAGTACAATATAGAGAAAGAAATTAATGATAATTTTTCATAATAGGAATTAAAATAAAAATGTTTTCTGGACATCCCCAGCTACCCAGAAAACCATTTCTCCAGAACCTCCCAATCCCAGTAAAGTAAATGGGATGATTTGTTGTGATTATATTTTAACTTATGACCTTTAATTCTCAGGTGAGAAGAAATTTAATTTTTCCTATCAAGATATGGGGACTGTAGAATTATACTAAACAAAAAATCAGAAGGCCTTGGTGACCTTGTTAACTTCAGATCCCATGCCTCTCATAGAACACATACTTGTGAAATTAACTTCATCTGCCTGTGCTTTAATTTCTCATCTGCTGTCCAGTTAAGAGTTCGGGCAGAATACATGACCTCATAGGTTCTTTTGGTCATGGAAATGTGGGTTCCCTGGAATGCTGTGGTTCTTATATTGTTTAGGGAATGCATAAGAATCATTTGGGAGCATATGCAATTTTCAGCTTTCTGTATATAAGACCAACTGTAAACTTTAATTTAAAAAATTAGGTCTTCCTCCCTACTTCAACTTTTTCCTCTTGGGTGCATATGACACTTATATTTGAAGAATAAGCCTCTTTACTGTATAGAAAGGAAAGCAAACTGCTATTGCTGGTGATAAAGAGTTTGCTCTCAATTTTGAAAGTCACCCATTTAATATGTTTAATATCACTAGGGCTTAATTAATGCATTAATTAACTCTTGGAAACATGACAAGTTTCTTTTCCCTCAAAGGTCTCCATATTCTTGATTCTAGGATTGCTACCTAAAATGTCAAAAATATAATAAATATATGACTGGAGAGTGGAGTTAATAGTTACTGAATGCCTATTATTGTGCCAGATACTATACAGTGTATTTGCATATGTTATCTTTTTTATTCTCTAAAGAAAACAAGGAACTGGGTTTAATAAATTAGTTTTATACATGAGAAAATCAAGGCTAAGTCAAGTTCAAGTGATTTGCCCAAGATCCAAGAGCTAGTAAGTGATTGAATAGAAACACAAACCTAGTTATCCTCAGAGAAAAGGAAAAATTATTTCAAGAACAACACACTTACCAGGATTTTTTTACTTGATTAAGGTTATTTGTCCTGTCAATGTCTAGATTTTCCCATTTGCATATAAATGAACCCAGATATTCAATAAATGTTACTTTAAGTGTGGATGAAAGGTCAGGCATAGTTATGACTTATTTCATACCATATGTCGGGCTCTTTTGCCTGCCTGTAATCCTGCCAACTGGGCCAATTGTCAAGCTCGGGCTGGGTCTGGAGCTCACAGACCCCTCAAGCCTGTTCACAGACTGGGTCATAAACCCTTCACACACCAGGCTGGGTCCCCAGACCCCTCACATTCCAGGCTGGGTCCCCAGACCCCTCACACGCCAGGCTGGGTCACCAGACCCCTCACATGCAGGTCTGTGAGCTAGGTAACCAGCAAAAAGGTCCTTGGAAGCTGTAGGTTGGAGAATATGGCCGCATGGAGCAGCCACCCACGGCAGTCACTAGCCAAATTGCAGCACTGCACATGTGCACTAATTCCACCCACACACAACTTATTTACAAAGAATGCATGCGCCACCCCCAACTGGGCCTATGGCAAGGGGGACTGATTAAATTATTCTATTTTCCCAACACCATACTACAAAGAAAATGACCACTATGTCTTTTTTTAAACCTAGACTTTATTAACCATTTTTTTTCCTTTTTGTTTAATATTTGAAAAACAATTCCAAAGAAATTTGCCTCTATTCTTTTCTATTTTGAAGAAATCATTCCAAAAAACTGGAACTATGTCTTTAAAAGATGGATGAACACCATTTTAATGTATAGCAGAAGCATACCTTTGTCATAAGGTGGCTTAATGTATACTCTTGATGATCAAGGTTAGATGAAAGCATTGAGAGTTCACCCAGTCCTCGGCTTTGAGTAAGATCTCCTCCAACGTTTCTGACAAGTCTAAAGCTTTATACTTTTATGCCATCTGAAGTGTACCCATGAAATGCCTGCTTCTGACATGTTTTTAAAAAATAAATTTGATTCTCACAGTAGAAGAGCTCAGATGTCCAGTAAAATTCTGATATAAATTCAACTGGTTAGTATCTGTGTGCGTGTTTTTATTAACTGACCTGCTCTTCTAGGAAAAAAGTTTAGCTACTTTAAAAAAGTTAGTATAGATGTCATATATAAAAGTAGCTCTTACTGGGATTAAAGAATTAAATTTAAAAATTTCAGAAGACTTGTTAAAACATCTCAGAAATTCCATAACTTTCAGACTTTAAGTTAATTCTAAACACTGAATGCCATAAATAATTTTTCAGTGGAGAACTGTGACAATATTTTCGTCTCTGTGCCTTCAGTGACATGACCCTTATGGTATTAATAAAAAAGGCCAAATACATTCTTCTTTGTTACATCATACTGGTTGTTCAAAATCATGTTCAAAATCAGTTTTTTCG
>NW_007782752.1:0-564 GCF_000696425.1 Galeopterus variegatus
GTTGCTCTTAACCTGAACCTTTCAGCCTTGTCCTCCCCTCCTTCGCTATCATGTACAGAGTGTAAACAATGAGAAAGTGTGACCAAGAGTGGCCTTTTGAGGGAATTTTCAGGGGAGTACAAGACGAGCTGCACAGGAGAGGGTCAACAGTCAAGCACCGTGTAACGATGACTGCCTCACAAGGACCACACGCACGACGGTGGCTGTGCCGTGCGGCCTGGCTGTGCGGTGGGCCATGCCCCCAGGTCTGTGGAAGCACACTCTGTGATGTCTGCACGATGACGAACTCACCTATCTGCACATTGCTCAGAACATACTCCCGTCATTAAGCCACGCAGACTAGTAAGTGGGAAAAGATATGGGCGGGTCCCACATTTTCAGTCAAAGGCAGCGGTTGAACAGCATAGACAGGCAGTTAGAAAAGATATGTTCCTCTGAAGTGCAGAAGGAAAAGAGTGACCCCGAACAAAGTCAGGTCTGTGACATGGGCCAGCCGCTGCATGGAGGAATCATGCCTTCCCTGGCCGAGCACCTCTTGACTTTGGGGACTTTGCTGGTTTGGCT
>NW_007782752.1:2669-2921 GCF_000696425.1 Galeopterus variegatus
CACAGGGGCAGGGAGACACGGCCCTCGGCCAGGCCTCCCACCTTCAGGCTGGGACCAGAGCACAGACGGATATGTCCCCTTGCTCTGAGGCTCCTGGCTGGAGGAGGGTCCAGGCCAGTGTGGGGTGAGAGGGTACTCTGAGGGTTCCAGCGAGAGCCGAGCCAGCTGTTGAGAGGCCAGCAGCCCTGAGCGCTGGGGTTGCTCTAGCTGCAGACACCTGTAGGACACACAGGAGGGGGTCATCCACCTATG
>NW_007782753.1:0-658 GCF_000696425.1 Galeopterus variegatus
TGGCCAGGGTGAGCCTGGATGAAGAATTAGAGGTTAAGAGTGTCAACATTTGGCTCTCTATTAGAGGAAATTACACTGGACACGTCAACCTTGAGGTTTCCCATCAGCAAAGCTGCCCTCAAGAAGTTCACTCTGTAACGGGCCCCAGCCCTAACATTTCAGGTGCACAGGGCCTCTGCAAATTCTGATCTCACATGCTTCAAACCTGCTTTAATGAGTCTTACTCTTGCTCACCAGAGACCACATGATACTTGGAGGATAGGAGTACTTGCAAAGTAACCCCTGGTGCATAAGTTCTGGTACAAAACCTGTGATTTTTCCACTCTCTAATTTATTCCTTTGCACCCTGCTGAAAACTGGAGAATTGTTTCCTGGGCTCATGACAAAGTTACTATCTCCCGTTTCTCTCCTCTGTGAAAATCTATCCATCTTGCTAGGCCTGGAACAGATGAAACCCAGGTTTAATGCCTGAGTCACTCCACACAGCAATCCTCTTGAGTTGTCACTGGGACTGGGCTCACGGTTATCCTGGAGGAAAAGGTGAGAATTTGAGCATGAGCTTTTTCTAAATTACAGGAGCATAGGCTCAGGGATTTTTAAAAGTCATTCAGTCTTTCCTCCCAAGCTGATATTAGAGTGAAGAGTAACTCTCCCCACC
>NW_007782753.1:2443-2921 GCF_000696425.1 Galeopterus variegatus
GAGGGTTTGTTATATGTCAGGTGTCATACTGAAGATACAGTATGGAGCAGAAGGATTTTATAGGGTTATGAGAGAGAGTCAGTCTGAGGACAGGTAGCAAAAATTGCTACAACAGAAACCAGGGCAGAGTTTCAAGCATTGTGATATTCAAGTTTTGGCAAAAGAGGATTTTGGTGGTATTTGTGGGCATGCATGAGAACAGAAGGACTCCTGTAGTTTCTCTGAAAAAGGCAAAGTGGCTACTTCTCAGAAACTCAACCTTAATGTTGGGCCAGATAGAATACAAAAATCGTTATGGGGTCAGTGCCAAGGGTTAAATGTATACCCCAGAAGCTCACGTATTGGAAACTTGACCCCCGTCAGCACAGTGTTAAGAGGGCAGGAAATACAATTATGGTGTTTCAAACGCGTGGCCTTTAAGTGGTGATTAGATTGTGAGGACTGTGCCCTTGTGAATGGATAATCCATTCATGGAGTC
>NW_007782754.1:0-368 GCF_000696425.1 Galeopterus variegatus
ACTCACAGAAGCTGCTTCAGTTGACACTTGGTTAACAGGATGAAGTGACTCATTTTTTTTTGTCATGCTGTATGCCCAAGATTTTACTTGGCCTTCCTTTGGAGCTTTAAAAAATTCCTTTTTTTTTTTTTCTTTCTCTCTTTCTTTTTTTTTTTTTCTTAGCTAGAAAGTGAGCATGAATGAAGCAACTTAGAGACTCTAAATTAAAGCAGTGAGATATAGTGCTGTAACCTACCCATTTGGAAATGAATCTTTTTAAAGTTTACAGTGTCTTCTATGGGCATGGGTACAAATTACTGAGCATTCTCATACCCTGCTGGTGAGGTATAAAAAACCCACACAGCATAGATTGTACAGAAAGTTACGTA
>NW_007782754.1:445-2921 GCF_000696425.1 Galeopterus variegatus
ACTCACAGAAGCTGCTTCAGTTGACACTTGGTTAACAGGATGAAGTGACTCATTTTTTTTTTTGTCATGCTGTATGCCCAAGATTTTACTTGGCCTTCCTTTGGAGCTTTAAAAAATTCCTTTTTTTTCTTTCTCTCTTTTTTTTTTCTTAGCTAGAAAGTGAGCATACCCTGCTGGTGAGGTATAAAAAACCCACACAGCATAGATTGTACAGAAAGTTACGTATAAAATAGTGTTTTAGTGGGGAGTCCTGGCAGATGTTTAGGAGAACTTGTGTGTGCTTTGTAAAACTTCCATTGCTTTGTGACACATGCGTTCAGAGCATTTCTTCGAAACTTCTTCATTCTCCCCTTGACGGGCAGCATGTAAGTTGGACCTCCATTTGCGTATTATGCGAAAACTGCCTATGGAAGTAAAATCCGTACACATGTCTTATATGTACATACCCTGATATTTTGAATCTCTGGAAGTGACTGTGGCCTGCTCTCCCTCCTGGAAAAAGAGCTAAGTTTGTTTCCTTTGTCTGGTTAGGGGATCACATTACTAATATTCTAAAGAATGTTTTCAGGTAAAATTGTAGTCAAGTTGTTTAAGAGATCAGAAACCAGAATAGTTTATGTGTGTGAATGTATGTGTATGTATGTATGTGCAGTTCCTACCAACTAAGAGATACTTTTTCCTATTACACAGCCTCAAAATAAAATTACCTTGCAGACAAACTTTTAAATATGGAAATATACTTGCCTTTCACTAATTATCAGATATTTACCAAGCAGAACCAAGAACAGATGCCTCTTTAACCATGTCATTCTAATTTGCAGGATCTGAACATTGGTTTACATTGGGTCATGTCATAGCAAGATTCATTCATTGATTCATTTATTCACCAAATATTCTTAGGGTAAATTGCATGTGCCAGGCTATGTGCTCACTGGTACAATTCAGCAGCAAATAAGACATAAAAATCCTTTTGCCATAGAGATTGGATTTCATTGGAGAAGGCAGATGATCAACAGGTCAGTGTGAGTTGTTTGAAGAAGCTGGTTTTGAGAAGGGCTTTAGTTTCCAAAGTGAATTATTTTATCTGCCGTGTCAACAACTACAACAAAAATGTTTCCAGAGTGAAGGAAACCTCTTCTTGGTGGTAGAAGATGGCACTCAAAAGGATTGCTGTTACATGTCCAAAGTCAAAGAGCAACAGCTAATGAATGCAGCAGGGAAGAAAGAATAGGAGAGTGAAAATTAGGGTCATGTTTACACTTTGTGAAGGCTAAATTTATCTTTTAAGTGAGAAGCTCTGCCTTTATTAAAACGGTGCCCAAGAATAAATGAAAATATATTGAAAAACACATCTTTCTCTTCCAAGCAAGGGATGTAAACTCAGGCTCTGAAAGATTCATAAGGTCTTAATTCTGCAAACTGCAATCTTTAATCTCAATAATCTTTCCTTTGGCGGGGGGACACTGGCAGATATTTGGTCTTTAACTACAACATGGTATAACCTATAAATCTATTCAGATGCCATGTCTGATTGCCTTATCTGTGTATACAGTCTGGTTAATCTTCCTCAACACATTTTTCCAACTAACATTTGTAGTTTTAAGTATGAGATGCTACTGAGGCTATATATGATATTAACAAAATATCCAAAGATGAAATTCTACCAGAAAGGTACAGTGTAATTTACTAGGATAAAAAGAAATACTATACAGATCCTTCCAAACTGGTATATGATATTAACAAAATATCCAAAGATGAAATTCTATCAGAAAGGTACAGTGTAATTTACTAGGATAAAAAGAAATACTATACAGATCCTTCCAAACTGTCCCACATTCCCACACTTATTTTTCACTAGATAACACTGAAAGAAATTTTTTTTCCTATCTTCAAACAATAGCCTCATCTTTGACCTGTACAAACTACTATCACCCTATTTAAAATACTATCCACACATATGCCATTTATCTATCCCTATGACATGCATAGTATGGGACTCTAGGGTTTATTAATATACATACTATATAATAACATTGATGAGAGAACTGGCATTTTACATTCCTTTCTTTTTGCCATTGGAATTGTAGATATAAATTTATTTTCTTGTAAATATGACCATCTTTTCATGGGCAGGAAATGTTAACATTTTGGAACCCTCCTCTTGGTCACAATAAGCAACATTTTCAGTTTGTTTCCTCCACTAATCTGGTGAATGATGCAAAAAGGTTAGTTTTAGTATCAAGCCCCTACAAAGAAGCCCCTTTACCAGTGAAAATACTTAATGACAACTGAGTTAATCAGAGTTTCTCACCTTGATTTTCCACTATCCTAATGGTGGTCTGGCTAAGTACTCAAGTGCCATGGTGATAGGCCCGAATGAAATGCATGAATGGGCCTGGATTTGTTTAGTTGGTGTCATTCACCAACTGCTGCATCCTTTCATGAAGCACATTAAGCTACAGCAGGCATATTTTTG
>NW_007782755.1:0-1149 GCF_000696425.1 Galeopterus variegatus
AACATTAGCATTAATAGATATTTTACTGTCAATTGGAAGGTCACCACAAAATTATGTACTTTATTATTGAACAACTACACTGGTTCTTTCAAACTTAAATAATAAGTATTTCTATTGTTATATTTTATGACATAATGTGTAACTGATTAACTTTCTGACTGCTTCCTTCACTTCCTTGTTCCTCAGGCTATAGATCAGGGGATTCAACATGGGGATGACCACTGTGTAAAACACAGAGGCCACCTTGACCATGAGCCATGAACTTTTGGAGTTAGGAACACAATAGAGTAAAAGAATTGTACCATGGAATATAGTAATGGTGGTTAGATGGGATGCACATGTGGAGAAGGTTTTCTGGTGCCCCCCAGTTGAATGCATCTTCATGACAGTGACAAAAATGAAAACATAGGAAGTAAGAATGATCATCAGGCTGCTTATTTCATTGAATGTGGCAGAAACTAAAATGATCTGGCTAATGTAGGGGTCAGAGCAGGACACAGCAACAATGGCAGCATACTCACACACAAAGTTATTTATGAAGTCTCTCCCACAAAAAGATAAGGTCAACAAAAAGTATGTATATGTTAAGGAATAGACTATACTCCAAGTTTATACCACAGCTATCAAAATGGAACAAAGCTTCTGAGACATAGCAACTGTGTAGAGCAAGGGGTTGCAAACTGCCACAAATCGGTCATAGGCCATCACTGCCAACATGAAAGTTTCTGTCACCACGAATATGCATACAAAGAAGAATTGCATGATGCATCCTGTGAAGAAGATGGTCCTGTCTTCTACAACCAAGTTCTTCAATAGTTTGGGTGTAACTACTGTAGAGTAACAGAAATCAACAAAGGACAAGTGGCTAAGGAAAAAGTACATGGGGGTGTGGAGTTTGGGATTGATCTTGATGATCGCAATCATGCCCAAGTTCCCCAGCACAGTGACTGTGTAGATGGTCAGGAACACCAGGAAGAGGGGTACCTGGAGGTCTGGATATTCTGAAAAGCCCAAGAGGATGAAGGTGAATCCAGAAGTCTGATTTTCTTGGGTCCTATGGACAAAGAGAAAAGTTGATCCAGAGACATGAGAACCAATATTTGCAACAGGAAAAAGAAAGGAAGAAACATTGACAGGCTTAGTGGGTCT
>NW_007782755.1:1941-2921 GCF_000696425.1 Galeopterus variegatus
AAGGGAAGAACAAAAACGTGGCCAGTCATAGTGTATTTCAAAACATCAGACTCAGATCATCAGAGGAAACTGTATTCATGAGAAGGACCGGTATAACTTTTTGCATGAACATGAGTTTAGAGAAAATGCTTATCTTGGAGGAAATAGTTTCTTCCCTGCCTTACCCATTAAACTGTTTGAACTTAGGTCTGAAAAAAGAAAATTAATCACTAAGTAAAATGGTCCAGTTACATTTTTTCATTGTTGTTTCTGTAGCTATTTCTGCATTTCTCTTTCCAGCAATCTTCTTATACTCAGTCACACATTTCTCTCCACATATTGTATAACTTTCCTATAAAATAATAATGTACTTGATAAGCCACATTTGCCTAATTATTGAACATTATTATAGTCTTACTTCTTCTTGGTGTATTATAATATCAGCTATTAAGGGTAATTTCTGATGGAAACAAACTAAACAGTAGTATATCCAGAACATTTTTATTATGCTAGAGACCTTTCTACCACACCATCATCAGATGATCAACTTAGTCTAGCTCAAAACTGACAAAGATGAGGCTTGCTTCCAGAAGAAGTACACTGGTTTTTATTTGGTTAGAGACTTTTTTTCCATTGAATTGGTTTCCATAGACACATAAAAAACACTTCTAATGCCCTGATTTCTTAATTTCTTTATCTCTTCTAACAATTTTATCTCCACTTGACTCTTCCTCATATCTGTGGTCATACTATTAATTATGTCATTATGGATAACTATGAACCCTGAAAAATATCAATTTTATGCAACATCTGTAACAGAATAAATATTTTATTTATTTTTTACTATTTACCATTTTATCACTGCTCCCCAATAAAATAAAATTTGCAAAGACAAATTGGAACACTAGGACATAGTAGATATCCAATAGCATTTACTGCATAAATGAATGTATGAGTATGTGAATGAATTACTCTAATCATCTAATCTGCACATATAGGGA
>NW_007782756.1:0-781 GCF_000696425.1 Galeopterus variegatus
ACCTTGAAATTACATGTGTGTCTACTTATCCATTGTGGAGAAGATGTGGATCATATTGGCTTTCCAGGATCTATTCTTATTGCTCAATGATCTTGTTTTCCTTTTGAGAAAACCTTCTGTCCCATTAGTGTTAGGAGAAATATAATTCCAGAATTTACTTCTCAGTACAGAAGAAAACAGAGCCAGTTTTGTCTCTCCCAGGTCAGAGAGTAGGCACATGGCTTAAACTCTGACAATTCTAGGACTTCATATCTTGAGGTAGGAGGCCAAGTTCAGAGTAAAAAGTAGATTTATTTCAGTGGCAGCAGCAGTTCTACAGACCAAGTTGCATTAGCTATGAAACAATTATTCTCCCTGCTTCCTAATTCTTGACCTTCCAACATTCCCCTACACCCCCATCCACCTGTTGAATCTATGTTCATCCTCTCATAACCAACCCATTCTCTTAGCCAGTCTCCTTCTCTAGCTTGCAATAAAGAATTCTGAATTCTAATGTATCCATACTTCTATTACTTCTCTATTTCTATTTCTAGAGTGTCAGTACACTATGGTGTTTAAGAGAACAAATTTGAAGCCAAACACCATGGGTTCAACTCCCACCTTCACTGCTTACTAATTTCCTCATTTGTATCTAGCTAATACGGTTGTTAACGAAAATTAAAGCAGTTTTTATTTGTAAGGTTTTTAGAACAGTGTCTGGCACATAATATGCAGTATGCATAAGTTTGCTATTATAATTCACTTGTGTCCCTATTGTGAAAAACTTTTCATAGTAAAATTT
>NW_007782756.1:2449-2921 GCF_000696425.1 Galeopterus variegatus
ACAGAGAAGCACCGGGGACAAAACAAAGAGATACATTTTTTGATTCAAAGAAGTTGAGCTGAGTAATCAGTAAAAGCACCTAGCAAAGTGCACAGCACACAAACACAATTTCAGTAAATATTTGCTGAAAGAAACAGTGAAAAAGACTTGTGCCTTCTTCTCAGAAACACATTACAGAGTGGACTAACCAAAGACTCAAAGCCATTCTAGTGTTTATTCTCCTATGTATACATATAAAATATCACATGCTAATTGCTGGTAATAACTGATGTTTATCATATTTATGAACAATAATTTCTACCTTCATGCTGGAATAACACATAAAAGGAAAGGAAAATTGCAAGGAAAAGTATCATTGGCTGCAAGGAAGTCATTTATTATTGTAGTTAAGAATTGAAATAGTTAAGAATTTAAACTGTAAAACTTGATAAATGAAATGGTCAATTGACACAACTCCAGTCCCTGATGCATA
>NW_007782757.1:0-808 GCF_000696425.1 Galeopterus variegatus
AAATAAATAAATAAATTGATTTAATCATTCCATAATGTATACATATATTGAAACATCACATTATACCCCATAAATAGACACAATTACCACTTGTCAATTACAAATAAAATAAAATTTTAAAAATAAATTAAGGCCTTGAGTTTTGAGGAATCCCTCAGGAAAGAGTTAGGTCTGAGCCACTAACTGAGCTACTCATTTCTGATGGGAGAAGGAGGTAGGAAAGTGAGGTCCTTGGAAAGCAGCAGCCTCAAGGGAGTGCAGGGGAGGTTGTGCCACAAGGAGAAAGCCAGGATTGGGTAGAAGAGGTGTAGAGGTGCAGGGAAGAGGAGACCCACTTTTTCCCCACTTAAATCTTGCAGCAGGGTATGAGTTGAGATCATTTTCATGGTATAAGATAAAACAGTCCCTTAATCTCCTCTCATGTTTTACAGCCAAACCCAACAGCTGACTGAACCAGCCTTCGCCACTTTACTGTCATTCCTGCATCAGCTTCCTCCGATCTGAATCCACTTCCTGTGCTTCCCCATCCATCTCTGAGAATTGCTCCAGTGTGGCTGTCCCATGAGATTATGGCCACGATGACCACTGGATCCAAATAAAACCAGTTCCCAATCTCTTGGATGTTGAACTTGTAGAGTAACATCCTTTGACGATCATTGCTGCAATCTTTTTGGAAGAAATTACCCCTAAGGACAGGGGGAGAGAGAGGGTATTGTGTATCCAAAATGGAGCGTGCATACCCAAGGGTGTGAGCATGGTCTATTGAGGTGTAGAGAGTAAGTACTACATATTCTATTTCCTTTTGTTT
>NW_007782757.1:1693-2921 GCF_000696425.1 Galeopterus variegatus
AAGACCATCTATGTGAGTTATTCTTTAGAGGCATCACCCTGGGAAGGTACCCACTTGGTCTACCAGGTTGAAATTCTTCCTTTGGCTGCACTCTTGGGCCAGTGTGGTCCATAGGAGGAAATCAGACTCATTAAACCTCTACATTTAAATGAAAACAGCCTTGCCCGGGCTAATCATTTGATATTTTGTTTGCTTCTTTGCAACATCTGACTCCACAAATCTTTCAGGGGATCCCAAATATCACATCTATCTTCATAGGTAATCTGCCTTTGCAAGTGATATTCAAAAAATTGGTTCCTAGATAATTCCAAAGGATGAATTTTTTAAAATTATGCTGGGGCTTCCTGTCAAGATGGCAGAATAGACCATCCCCAGCATCACTCTCTCCCATAAGTCAACCAATTTACAACTATTAAAAAGCAACAACAGCCAAGCCGGGGCCGCTAGAGCTCAGGGAAAGGGAGAAGAGACCTACAGAGTGCATGAAGGCAGGAGATGCCACAATGAGAGAAAGAAAGGACTGCTCCTACCATTTCTAGCCACAGCTGCTTCAAGGCTGGAGCAGGTGAGCGCATGGATCAAGAGCTGGCAGAAGCTGCAGCTGTGCCCTTCATACGGAGTGGCTTGGAGGCAGCAGGGGAGAAGAGGGCCTTGGTGGCCCCCAGGCCAGCAAGACCACTAACAGGGTTTCCATGGACCCACAAAGGAGTGAGAAGCCATAGACCACTGAAAAAAGGAGCCATTCAGAGGCCGGTGAGTCATCACAAGGGACCAGCACACGGGCTGTCCCATGGGAGGCGTTTGGAGTCCGGGCAGTAGGGGAGACGGGCCACCAGGGGAACATTGGGGCACAGCATGGACAGTTGATCTGCCCTCCAATCAGCACAGGCCCTCTCAGTGGAGACTGGTCAGGAGTGTGGGACTGCAGGGGGTGCAGTTTGCTGGGGAGACTCGGGCCTGGACAGGAGTTTCCACACAACCCAGGTGTACCAGACCCTGTGAGGTCCAGAAGTACCTACAAGGTCAACCATTAAAACCTGAGCCACAAGGGCCGGCCCATGGCTCACCGGTTCGGATCCCCATATAGGGATGGCTGGTTACCTCACTTGGGAGAGTGTGGTGCTGACAACACCAAGTCAAGGGTTAGGATCCCCTTACTAGTCATCTTTAAAAAACAAAACAGGGGCCGGCCCGGTGGCGCACTGGATAAGTGCGCCGCTTGGGAAGC
>NW_007782758.1:0-715 GCF_000696425.1 Galeopterus variegatus
CAATCAATGCTAATAATTTAAAATTTCCACTTTACTGATAATGACATTGAATAGAAAATAAAAGACGATATTAAGTTGAGAGATAGAATGGTGGAAGAAAAAAATAGCTTTATATTTCTGAACCATTAACAGTCATTTTTTTCCAGCCTTTTGAACAGAACTTCACGTTTTCACTTAGCATTCGGTCCCACAAATTATATAGCTGGCCCTTTTAAACAGCTATTTAAAAGATTAAGATAAACAAAAACAAAGTAAGAAAAAAAGCATGCGGATTCCCAAAGGTGATCGCTGTTGACTTTCTCATCTGTAGCCTCTCAGGATTTTTTCTTACAGACATGCAGTTCTTTTCTTACTTCTCCCTCCTTCACCTTTTAACAGAATCATCTTCTATAAAGATAAAATTATTCTTTCCACTTAGATGTTCTTCTCCCAATGTCCACATTGTTTGCTCCCTCTCCTCTTCCAAGTATTCATTCAAATGCCACCTTCTGAAGGCCTTGCCAGACAGCCCTCTTTCACCAGCAGCCCCTCATAATATTCATCCATTCTCAGCAACCATCTGACGTGCTAACTAAATTTGCCTGACTAATTAGTTTATTGTCTGTCACATGGAGGTCCAGGTAAAAGCCATGATGACAGGATTACCATCATTTTGTTCACTGCTATAATTAATTATTGGGCCTAGAGCAGTGTACTCAAAGTGTGAACAAATGAA
>NW_007782758.1:2477-2921 GCF_000696425.1 Galeopterus variegatus
TTATTATGGAGGAAGCTCTATGGAAGAGTCCTAGATAGATTATCTCACTTAATCCTTATACTAACCCTCTGATTTATTAGTATCTTATAGATGAATATAATGAATCATAAAAAATAAATGCATAACATCAATCTCAGATCTCAAAGTGTGTTCCCAGATTAACAGCATCAGCACCACCTGAGAAACACATAATTTTGAGCCAAATCGTAAACCTGCTGAATCAAAACTCTGGGGTGGAACACAGCAATCTGTGTTTTAAATAGTCCTCTGGGCTGACTGTGATGCACACTCAAATTTTGAAAAAAACTGGGCTAAGTTACTGGTCAAGGGATGTGCAGTTAATATTAGGTGGAGGTAGGGTTTGAATGCAGTCTAACTGCAAATGTTCTTTCAAGTCATAGGTGTAGGGACCCCATGGGCGCCTGAACAGGGACACACCCTGGC
>NW_007782759.1:0-982 GCF_000696425.1 Galeopterus variegatus
GGGGCCTTGGTGTTATCAGCACCGCACTCTCCCGAGTGAGCCACGGGCCGGCCCTGGGTCTCGCTTTTTAATACAATTAATCAGTCTGTGTCTTTGAATAGGGAATTTAATCCATTTACATTTAGGGTTGTTATTTACAAGTATTGCTTTACTCCTGTCATTATATTGCTTTTTGTTTAGATGTTTTAAATATCATTTGCCCTTTCTTCCCCTTTTATTTTTCATCTTCAATGTTAGTTGGATTTTTGAGATGACATGATTTAGCTTCTTTTTCTTTCTCATTTGCATTGTGGTTTTAATGGTGGGTTTTGCTCTTTCTTATAAATCTGTGATAGGTGTTATCATTTTTCAGATACCGAATGCAAGAAACTTTTGAGAATTTCTTGCAGGGCTGGTCATGTGGTACTGAGCTCCCATAATTTTTGTTTGTTTGGGAAATACACTATTTCTTCCACATTTCTGAAAAAACCTTGGTGCCTATAAAATTCTTGGCTGGCAATTTTTTTTTCTTTTAGTCTTTTGAGTATATCATCCCATTTTCTTCTGGCCAGTAAAGTTTCAGTTGAGAAGTTTGCTGTTAGTCTGATGGGGACTCTCTTATAGGTGACTTGATGCTTTTCTCTTGTTGCTTTGAGAATTCTCTCTTTGTATTTGAGTTTTGCTGGTTTGACTATAACGTACCTTGGAGAGGATCTTTTTAGATTGATTCTGTTTGGGGATCTTTGGGCTTCCTGGATCTGAAGGCCTCTATCTCTTCCCTGTACCTGGCAAGTTTTTGTCATTATTTCCTTGAATAGGCTTTCAATGCCTTTTCCTTTTTCCTCCACTTCTAGAATACTCATGATTTGGATGTTTGTGAGCTTCAGGAAAAAATTCTTTTTTCCTATTTTTTGTATGCCCGGGTTAGTTCAAAACACCATAACTGAGGTCTTAAATTCTTTCTTGTGCTTTCTCTAGCCTGCTGCTCAAGCTTTCTGTTCTG
>NW_007782759.1:2546-2921 GCF_000696425.1 Galeopterus variegatus
TGCTGATTATTGAAGTAGCTCTCCTAATTATTGGAACATAGTAAGATAAAGAAAAAATAGTAGGGAAGATGTGAGAAATATATAGCTAATTAATTTATTTAAAAGTGGTATTTTAGGGGGCTGGCCAGTTAGCTTAGTTAGTTAGATCACAGTGTTGTAACACCAAGGTGAAAGGTTTGGATCCCCATACTGGCCAACAACCATAAATAAATAAATAAATAAATAAATAAAAATAATAAATGTGATGTTTTTTTCAAAGCAAAATTTTTAAAAATTGGTTAAAAGTATAAAACTGTACATACCTTACAAAATGTATTGCAAGTATCAGGACATTCTGCTTGAGAATTCTTTAATTAGTTTATACAATATGACAAA
>NW_007782760.1:0-2921 GCF_000696425.1 Galeopterus variegatus
TGTCCTCTGTACAATGTGATTTTTGCATTGATTATTTAACCTCTCAGAGCATCAGTTCAGTCATTTATAGAATGGTAGCAGAAATACCCAAACTGCCGGTGGTATTGTAAAGATGTAATTAATTACTGTATCTGGAAGAGTTTTGTGAACTGTAGAATTCTTCCCACTTATAAGAAAATATATTTAATTGGTAGAATAACTTTTCAAATTACTGGTGGCTTTATCTTCTAAACACCAGCCCCTGTCTCAGGCAGGTTACTGGATATTTAGTTTCAAGTTCTTGCCATCATATCTAATTCCAACATGGCAATAGGAAGACAGCCCTCCTACCTTCATGCTTTCCCAGTCATTGGAGCTGAAACCCCTCAGTCACCCTTGGCTCCCTCTCCCTCTTTCACCATATTCAGTCACCAAGTTCCAATGCCTCTTTCTTTCTTTTATCACTCATATGCATCTTTCACTTTCTACTCTTAAAGCTACCATGTTGTTGATAACCCTTATCATCTTATGACTTCAATAACTGTACTGACCTCTGTGACTATAATCTTGAACTATGCAATCTATTTTGCACATTCCTATTAGGTTACTATTATGGAAATGACACTTTTAGCGTACCATATTTTCAAAATCATCATTGCATCCTCTTTTATAGAATGTCCTGAGGGCACAAAAGGGCCTCTGTAGTTTGAACCTAAATATTTCCTCTCAACCTCATTTTACACTGTTTCGTTATGCAAATACCCACTTAAGTCCAGTCTAGTTCACAGAGTGATCTACTCACTGACTCCCAGCTCTCTTGATGTGTGCCTTTCCATGGTGAAATCCTTTTTCCGTGATTATATTCATGTCATGAGTCTTCCCTCAAGGAGACCTTCCTGTTCAGCCTGTGAACTCCCATCTGTCCTTCGAGACCACCCCAGTGTTTCCTGATCTCTTGAGTGCATTCTGGTTGCTCCCCTCCTCTGAATCCTTGTCACTCTTTATCTGTGCCCTTCGATTAGTATTTGTATCACACTGCTCCATCTCTTACACTGCTGTCTCGTAAGTTAACACATATCAGCATGTAAGTTTCAATGTGTCTCTTTCATTTTTTAGTTAAAACTAGAAATTCCTTGAGAGAAGGAGCAGTGCTGCTTCACAAAGGGGAGTCTCAGAGTGTGGAAGAATCTTGGGGGGCTTGTGCCTTTCTAGTGAGAAGGTGCTGTGCACAGGAAACCAAAAGGCCAGAGGACAAAGTCTTAAGGACTTGAGCTATTGCTTGAGGGCAAAGAGTTGGACTTAATAGTTAGCTTTATTGAGAAAGAATGAAGTGTTTATTAAGAAAAAAGGAAAAGACAAAAACCAAAAAAACCCACACTGGATGCAGTAGAGTATGTGGGATCTTGGGTTTGATGGTGGAAAGAGGGTCCTCCAAAATGAACCTCAGGTGATATGACAGTTCACATTTATATTATAGGAGTTTCCTATAGGCCAGGAACTGTTTCGGTTGCTTTACATGTGATAACATGTAATTTTCCCACAGTAATCCTTTAAGCAGTAGTATTGCTCCCATAGGAGCGGAGAGTAACTTGCACAGCATACTCTTGTCTCTCTGGCTCTCTTTATGACCTGCTGCTCTGCTATTCTGCTAGTCGGTGCCATAACTCCCCACGTAGTTTCCGATATTTTATTTACATTTGTATTCATAGCCATCTTCTGACATACGTCAACATGTTGGCTTCACTAATGTATGGCTAGGTGCTGAGGAGCACTATTATTACATCTCCGTGGGGGCTGGGAAGAGCTATGCAGGAAGTATAGTTTTCTTTAACTTAAAAAATAAACAGAAAAAATTTTTTTCTTGTATTTGTCATGAAACTGCAAAATAGATAAATAAATAAATAAAGCATTTCCAACCTAGTTGTGATTTGTGAGGGGAAAAAAAGAATAGTATTGCTAAATAAAACATCAGGATAAATATTGCCTGCATGCCTAGCAAGCCATTCTTTTTATAATCCCAATAAAACTCTCTAAGTTCTTTTAACTCTTTATATTTAGCACTTATTGAAGGTGTAACCCTCGTTTTACTGAATTATGGGAACATGCCAATGTTTCTTCACAAGCACGAGTATGAGAAGCATGTCTATTTTTGACATACTTGTGTATATTCTTTGGGTAGCAATTTCCCATAAGCACTTTTTTTTCTTCCAACACCTGTTTCATACTTTTGGCAAATCCATGCTGACAATTCATTTTTCAAACTTAAACATAATTATAACCTATCTTTAACCATCTAAAGTTTACTTTTTTTTTTTAGAAATTACTTGATAGATATTCAAAAATTATTTTCTGCTGCACTGTCTCTTTATACATCAGATTAGAATATGCCACTCTCTCCCATAAAATGTATTGCCGTTTCTCTTTTTGCTGACAAACTAAAGTTGAGATTCTTTACCGTGGTGTTTAAGCCTCAGCATCCTTGCTCCAATCCAATGTTCCTCTTTCCTTCCCTGTGACAGTCGCCAGTCATGATCTGTTTCTCTACACTAGACTACTGAAGTTCTCAGGCTGAAAAATACCTTGTCTATATCACTTATGTTTTTCTCTAGGTCTACAATGCCTTTTTCCCATTGTTTTGCCCTTCTTCATCTTCTAAATTCCAAAACTTCCCTTTCCAGAAAGCTTTCCACTAGACATGCAGAGAAAATTCATCACCCTCTCTGCACTCCCCAGCACTTTGTCCATAATTCTTTTACTTTATTGACAGTAGATGTTTTTGTTCCCAAGTCAAAGGCAAGACCTCCCATCTCCAGCCACCTCCTTGCTGTTCACCTTATTTTCTCATACAGGAAGCTCTCAGATAACAATTTTTGAATTGCAATACTCCAAACTAGATAGATTATTTTGTTCCTCCCGTGAGTGGCTGAATTTTAAATAATGCA
>NW_007782761.1:0-1025 GCF_000696425.1 Galeopterus variegatus
GGCACGACACTGAGGGTTGCAATCCGTTGCCAGTCACGAAAAAAGACAAAAAAAAAAAAAAAAAGAAAGTCCTATGCAATCCAAGAGGACTTCTTTTTGATGCTCAAGGATCCAGTATCTTTGTTTCTTTGTTTTCCAGGAACACTGGGCCATATGACTTCCTGGAGACATAGGCAAAAATTTTTTGATTTAATGATACCATCTGATTCACTCACTATAATATTTTTCAAAATCATGGTTCTATTGTATTTTCAAAGTATGACTCTCAAAGTATAGTTTTTTTTTGTTTGTTTGTTTTGTTTTGTTTTTTGATGTGGTGAGTACATATCATTAGCAGAACCAATGCCTTGATAGACTGCATAGAACTGGCACACAGCTGAATGCTATAAGTTTAATGGATAGTGAATGAATACCTAATGAAAACTAATGCATTAACATTTATTGAACATTTCTGTGTTCTACTCAGTGTTCTAAACACTTTGGTGTGCTAATTCATCTTATCTTCAAATGACCCTGTAAGGTAATGCTATTTTTTTTCTTTTATTTGTGAGGTCACTGAGACTTAGCAAACTTGAGAAACTTGCTCAAGGTCCCCATGTAGGTAGTGATAGAGCCCAGATTCCATACCTAGTTCACCTGATTCCATAGCCCCCACACATAAACACTCTGATATATCTCTCATCAGCATTAAAGTTCTTGATGACCTGAGATAGTCTATTTGCAAGTGGAGACATGCCGGATTATCTAGATAGATGTATTTGCCAGATTCCAGGGTTGGTACCCAAGCCAAGAGGAGAATAGCCCAATACCTTTGAGCTTTAGAGACCTTGGGGCAGGGTAGGAGGAATCTTATTTAATGATAAATCTTTTCCTCTATTAGATTACAGATGATTCGTGTTTGTGTCAAATTCTTGACTCTTCACTTCCAGAAAATCATATCATAACTAAGTGTAATCATATCATCACTAAGTCCCAAAAAATGGGAGGGTGGAATTTTAATTACTTTTTAATTTGTTATACCTAAA
>NW_007782761.1:2652-2921 GCF_000696425.1 Galeopterus variegatus
ATGTGGAAGTACCTTCCCCATGTGTACTTGAGTCACAATTGCTATCATCCCATTGGCCAAATTAAGTCATAAGGCCAAGCCCATGAGTGGAGCATGACCATCCTGGGGTGTGGCTATAGGGAGGCATGAACAAACTGGAAGTCAAAGCAGTAATCTATCATAAGAGGTAAATCCAAAGACATACAAAATTTTAAGTAGGGATTTTTTAAAGAGAAATAGGAGATCTTAAAAAGAAATTTTGATTATACAAAGCCAAATAATTTTAAATA
>NW_007782762.1:0-387 GCF_000696425.1 Galeopterus variegatus
AGGTTGAGATTTCCTATCTGTTTATTCATTGATATAATCTTTTCCTGTACTTCTTTATACATATTTTATTTTCATTCTTTGAATATATCTTACTTTATTTTTAAAACATATTTGTAACAGTTGCTTGGTCTTTTTCTGCTAAAATCAAACACTTAGGTCCACCAGGAGTCAGTTTATATTGACTGTTGCTTTTCCTGATTGTGGATCAAAATTTCCAGTTTCTTTGCATGTCTAACAATTTTATGGTTAAAAACTGGACATTGTAGATAATACATTTTAGTGACTGTAGATTTTCTGTGTGTTCTTCTCGGGATTGTTTTTCCCTCTGTGTCATGGTAGGCAGTTAGCTTTCCTGGATTTACACGGCAAACCTTGTTTCTCTGGCAC
>NW_007782762.1:2532-2921 GCF_000696425.1 Galeopterus variegatus
TCTCTCTGATTATCTGCAGGAGTACAAAAAGTGTCCCTGATGGATGCGGAGATGTAGGTTAACAGACGACGGACCCTCTTTCCAATAAATCCAAATAAATCATGTGCATGTTAATTAGCTCCTGTCTCATGTAAGAGGGAGAGGAAGGTGACGTGGAACCCTCTCTGCTGCCTCCCTAGCTGTCCCTAGAGCCGCCACCAACCTAATTCTGTCTCATTAATTCCACCCACCTGTTGCTTTGCTGTTGTGACCTCTGACATGAGCTGCCGAGGGTCTGGGATCTGGTGGGCCTGCCGTGCTGGGCTAGGAGTGTGCCGCCCCCTCTGCTTGCTGCTGATAGGGACTGGAGGGGCACGGCCAAGGGGCTCAGCTCAGTTCTGGCCACCCCC
>NW_007782763.1:0-798 GCF_000696425.1 Galeopterus variegatus
AAAAAAAAAAGAAAAAGAAAAGAAAGAAACAAAGAAAAAAATCAAACTTCCCTATCTCTTTTCTTTGGTCTCTTGAAAGTGGTCACATTTCCTAAGTTTTCCTTTTGGTATTTAAGGTCACAGTCTTGATTGCTAGAAATATTTGTGACTAGCTATACCTAGTGTTTTTCTCTTAATAAACACTTAAACAGCACTTACTGTATGCCACACAAATCCCAAAGGTGAAAGTTTTTCTAATATTAACTTATTTAAGGATCACGTTAACCTGATCTACCATTATTTCTCCATTTTTAAATGAAGAAACTGAGACCAGAAAGGTTAAGTGATTTATTCCAAATCACCTTCTGCTCTTCCATGCAGAGATAGTTTTTGGTTCTTGGCTCCAAATAAAATGAATGAAAGCATGAAAGTAGTAATCGTATCAGACAATGGTTGTTAAGCACCTGTTTGCTTGCCACTGAGCTAAGCATTATCTGCTATCTTCAGTAATTCCGTGCTGTAGGATTTCCTAACCACCCAGCCCCCAAACTTTGTGTATGAGAACCCTAAGGCACAAGAGGGTTTAAAAGATTTGCCCAGGGTTTAAATTTACATTGAGGCACAAAAACCCCTCCCCCTCCCCCACATGCAAACATTGTTCTGAGCTACATATTACTGAATTGAGGACAACTAGAAAAACTGAAGAAAATTTAAAATATCAAAATCTCTATGTATCTCTGTGGAAGAAAATAAACAAAAAGAGAAATGTATAGAAATACAAGGGATACAGCAAGTCGTTCTAACATACCTAAACTTAGA
>NW_007782763.1:2152-2921 GCF_000696425.1 Galeopterus variegatus
AATAGGTGTATGTATATAAATGAATCTTAAATCTATTATGCAATAACACCAACTTTAGGGGTATAAAATGCATGACATCTAATAATGTATGGCATACAAACAAGGAAGAGAGTTAATAAAATTACTGTTCCAAAACACTAGCATTATCAAAAAAATGATAAAAGTAATAATTTGTATTAGAATTTAATTCAAGAATGCCTGTTGTGATTGCTGGGGTAACCAAAAACATATATAACAGGTTATTGCAGGAGAGGGAAATTAAATAAAAAACAACAACAACAAAAACCATTACATATTTGTTTTATGTTCATTTCTTGCTTTCCTATGGATTAATCAAGGATGACAAAACCAAAGTAAATAAGGCAAAATATTAAGTGTACCAAATTAGATTGGAAAACAAAACCCAACTATATGCTTTAAGTATAAGGACACAGAAAGTTGAAAGTAAAAGGATAGGAAAAGATATTCCTTTTGAACTTGGTCATTTATTCTAAGTCCATGTGAGGATTGGGCTGAGATTGTGGATTCTGGGTTCTTATCTCCAATGGGATCCTTTGGTCTCTGACATCACTCCAAACCTGCTGAGGAGTTAGCAACTGGAGGAAGGAACAAGGGGGACTTCTGAGATGCTAGTAATGTTCTGATTATTGATCTGGGGGTTGCTTATCAGGATGTGTGTGAAATTTCATTGAGCTCTACCTCTGTGTTTAAGGTACTTCAATTAATCAACTGATTAATTTTTTAATTATGGTTTTCTATAACTTAAACA
>NW_007782764.1:0-528 GCF_000696425.1 Galeopterus variegatus
ATGATTCTTCATGTGTTCGTTGGGATACTTTTATAGAGAAGTGCCTCGCCTCAGTGACTCTTGTTGCCCAGTGGTAAATTCATAAAGGAAAAGCAGGATAAGTGCTTGGATCTTTCCCTTATTTACTAGTTGTCAAGATAATACGGTGATTCCTTATCAATCACAAACTGGTCTTTAGTTCCTTAATATTATTACAAACTCATGGGTATCGATGGGTTGTAATTACTATTCTCACTGTCACTCAGAGTCCCATCTTTAGCCCATGGGGACCTCTTCAAGTTGGCCCCTGGTCCTTCTGACACAGGCCTGGTGGTCTTTCAGAGCTTCCTTGCTTTCTGTACAAGATGTCCTAAGTTCACGTTGTCCGTTTCCTGCCGCAGAACTAGAACCAGCCATTTCTCCATGAAGCCCTGGTTTCTTCCACAGTCTAAATACTAGAGATGTTCACAGAGCTAGGAATGTCTTAGGAGTTCATGTTCATATTTCCAGTTCAAACTCATGACTCCAGGATTTTTCCTTACCCATTTC
>NW_007782764.1:2599-2921 GCF_000696425.1 Galeopterus variegatus
GAAATAGAAGGTTGCAGTTTTAGTCTGTTCTGTGAGCATGTCTTTCTGGCAAGCTTTTATTGTCTGTAGGTTTGTTATTCTATTCCCTATTACCCTTTTTCTTATACTAACTTTGTATGGGATTTGACCTCCATGCTTTTCTGCTTCTCATTTTTATGTGAATTTTAGCTTTCCTGAATGTTTAGAAGGGTGGCTTGGTTCACAGAGCTTCTTCATCTGTTCTTTGGGTGACGTGTTTAAAAGTATTTCAACTTCCTTGGAATTTCCTGGCTCTGTTCCTCCCCCACCTATATCTGGACCTTATTTTTCTTTGTGTGCATTG
>NW_007782765.1:0-1232 GCF_000696425.1 Galeopterus variegatus
AGTGAATCACTGCTAGATACGCCTTCTATGGTAAATCAACGTGTCGAATAAAAGCCATTCTCATAGACACGGAAGACGTTTGTTTCTTCTCCTTCTCATGCATCAAGAGGTAAAGGATTTCATTAGTTAGTTGATATCAGAGTATCACTAGTGTCTATCAGTTCTGCTCAACCAGGTGAGTTTGCAATGGACAGGAGAGAATGTCTGGAGACATTTACGGTTGTCACTATCTTGGGAGGGGTGGTACTATAGACGTCCAGTCGGTAGAGGCCAGGCTTGCTGAACTGAACATCCCGCAGTGCCCTGGACAGCCCCCCACAACAAAGAATGATCCAGCCCCACATGCCAACAGTGCGGAGGTTGAGACCCTTTACCCATCTCCCCTAATTTTATTGTATATAATCACGATGTACTCATTAAAGTAAGAAATTAACACTGGGTCAATACTGTTAGGTAAACCCCAGTCTTTATTCAGATCTCCCTAGTTTTTTTGCTAGTGTGCTTTCTCTGTTCCAAAATCCACTCTTCCTTGGTCTCCTCCACTCTGAGTTGTTCTGCTTCGTATGTTGTGACCTTGATGCTTTTGAAGAAGTAGAAGTTCTTCCTCCATCAGCTTTATCTTGTGTTTTCTCATGATTTAGACTGAGGATACAAATTTTAGGAAAGAAATACCATACAGGTGAGTGGTATTTAAGATGTCTACAAACAATGGTGCAAAGAGTAACCATGCACATGTATCATAGTTTAGGTGGGCAATTTATGTGCAGGATAAATTCCTCAGCAAAGATTATATGCATTTGTGCTTTGATAGTGGTTCCAATTTAGCATTTTACCTTCCTTCAATACTGTAATTGCTAGTGAATCAAAATACTTTTCAGCCTATTGTTTCATTGATTTATATCTTTATTCATGTGCCATTACCAGTCACCAGCAATGTGAGAAGCTGTCCCTTCTTCACACTTGTAATCACACTTGGGTGATCAAATTTTGGGGTCTCTGCTAATTTGACAGGTGTATTTCTGTGTAGTAGTTTCATCTTGTTTCATCCCTTTTTATGAATTAGGTTGAATTTTTTTTCACGTCTATGAGTGATAGAGTTTGGTTGTGTTGTCCCCACCAAAACTCATATGGGAATCTGATCCCCAATGTGGCAGTGCTGGAAGCTGTTTGAGTCATGGGGGTGGATCCCTCATGAATGGATTAATGCTCTCCCTGGGAGCTGGGGGTCCTGA
>NW_007782765.1:2217-2920 GCF_000696425.1 Galeopterus variegatus
ATAATTGGTTATACATATTTTTGGGGTTCAACAATCAATATTACTACCATATATATTGTTATGAATTGTACTTATTCTTTATGCTCCTTGTCTAATCTCTCACATCCCTTTCTCTCTCCCCCCTCTAATTAGCCTAGATTTCTTCTTTCCTTCTGAAAGAGTAACGGTTGCTCTGTTGATGTGTTGCCTAGATGTTCTGTCCAACGTTGAGAGATGTGTTCAGGTCCCCCAGTTTATCATAGAGCAGATGCTTCTTCTGTCACTCTGGAATGGGCTTTGTGGAGAGAGTCATTCTCTTCTTTTCTTTTTTCTCTGCTAGTTTTGTGGTGAGAGTCATTCTCTTCTTTTCTTTGGTCTCTGCTGGTGATTTTCCTCATGTCAATGCACTGCAGTAGCTGGCGGACGATCTGCATGGTGTTTGTGGTGTCTAGCCTCTCGTGGAAGCAGTGGTTATTGTGGTGGCTGTGGCAGGCCACCCACATGGAGGTGATGTTTCTGGCATGCTCCTTGGTGCCGGTGGTGTGCCTGGTTGTGGGAGTGGGCGACCAGTGCCCAGATCCATACCTCAGTCCCTGGATAGGCCCTGAGGCACTGGTTGTATGCCTGGGCTGAAACTTACTTTTTGTCCTTTGCTTACTTCTAAAATTGGGGAGCTTCCTGTGGGAACCAGTACTTGAGCTCTGTGGTTGAGCTAAATTGCTGC
>NW_007782766.1:0-2920 GCF_000696425.1 Galeopterus variegatus
GCCACTCACTCTGGGCAAAGCCAGCAGCCATGCCGTGACAACCAAGTGGAGAGGAAGTGAGGCCGCCCGCCAGTAGCTGTGGGAGTGAGATTGGAAGTCAAGTTGTCATATGGCTGCAGCCGCAGCTGGCATCTTGATGGCACCATGTGAAAGACTCTGAGCCAGAACTCCTAGCTTGGCCACTCCTGAATTCTTGACCCACAGAAACAGTGTTGTTTTATACCTCTGTGCTCTGAGGTAATTTGTTACTCAGCAAAGATACATAATTTAATGTTATTCTAATTCTTTCATTCAGTCTTCACTTATTAGCTGGAATACTTTTATAAAGAGAAACTTTCCTTTAACAATTATTTGATTACCCTATGGTACAGTTGGTATAGGAAATGATACTTATTCTTTCACTTATTCTTTCAATGCATGTGTATATGAGGGTACTTCAATAAGTTCATGGAAAAATGAATTGAAATATGATACGTACATGTGTGTAGATGGGTGGATAGTTACATTAAAAAATTGAAAGCATTTTTCTTATATTTTTATAGGTTGTCCTGAACATCGTTTGGTCCCTTTGCCTAATACTCCACTAAGTTTACTTGACCTTTCCTTTTTGTGGGAAACTTGACTTGTTTCCAATGTTACTGCTAATAGCCTATCAATTAAAAATATTTTTGCTTAAGGTTTTTTTTGACTTTAAGGTTATTTCCTTAGGTCAGAGTCCTAAAAATTGTTGAATCCAAAGTTATGGGCAATTTTTCTAAATTACATTCCAGAAAGAAAATACAGTTTCTCCTGGCACCAGCAATATCACTGTGGCTTTTTTGCTTTATCTCTTGTTAGAGCTCTGTGTTATTTATCCATTCAATATTCATTCAACAAACATTTGTAAAGTGCCTTTCATGTGTCACGTACTGTTCATAAAACAAAATCAGAAAACTTAGCTTTATTTTTCTGGTCCACTAGTACCTCACAATTGTTGTTTGAAATTGTTTCTATCTACTTTCCAAGTATCTCTTGATACCTCTTTTCTTTTACCCTCTGGGTCAGGCACACATTTCTTTGTATCTGCTTACTGCTGCCAGCTTTGCTGGCTACTGCTCCAAAACTTCTCTCTCCCTCCCTCTCCTATTTCACATCTTTTATTTCGTATAGGCTGAGAAGCCAGATAACCACCCTTGTTAGGACCGCGAATTAAACGGGGTGATTTTGATTCATCTCGTGCCACTACCCATTCTTATAAATACAAGCATAAATCCTTTTTTTAGGCCATATTTTATTTAGCTTGATTTATTATTTCTCACAAGAATAGCTTTCCCTGAAAGTCCTGGAGGGAAAGGAACCTTGTAAAGATTCAACAAGACATTTTCTAAGACATAATCCTTGGTAGCAGAGACAGCCATCCCCTAAACTAAAGACACACGGACTAGTTTTTCTTTTAGCAACTTTTAGAGTGATAAATTGAGAGCTGAGATTAGATTTCCTTTAAAATCGGAGTCTCATAGATTCATCTCTAAAGGAACCAGTAGTTAATTGTGGACTAAATCACTGAGTAGATTTGTTTCTTTTCAGGGGCTGCTATTTGGGTGGTTTCAAGTTCCTTTTAGGTAATAACTATGCCTCCCCCCCAACATTCTAAGGGTCAGGTAGAAAATTTGGACAGTCAGAAAAGTGGAAAGAAGAAAATAGCCATTGCCTATGGTCCTACCATCCAGACACGATCACCACCAACATACAGCCTACATTTGTCATGCAGGTGGTTCCTTTGGCTGTCTGTGGGTCACCCATGAGGATTTGGGATAAACTGTATGTTACATAGTATGGGGTAAGAAGTAGGCCCTATAAGACCAAGATTGACAAGAGATGAGCAGCATGGGCACCCATCATTCCAGCATTGCACAGGCAGGAGTGGGGTCACCTTGGCCCTCGTGAGTTTTCACTCTTATGGGATGGTGTGAGAGCAACCAAGTCAAGGCTAAGGTCATCGGAAGTTTGGTACTAGAAGTCTGGGTTTGGTGCCAGCTCTTTGCAGGACTTGCCTGCAAATGTCAGCTACCTAGGACCCCGCAACTTCAGACTCCATGGGAACTCATGGCCTCCTCCGTCTCGAGAAGGGAGCCAGTGGGCCTCTGGGAAGCTGGGTTCAGGTGAGGCCCCTCTCACTGGGGGAGAAGGGGCCGAATCATCCTTCTGACACAAACCAAGATCCCTGCTGGGGTTTAGTCCAGGTGACCCAGATGGCGTGGGTTCCTGGATTCACTTTTGTATGCTAATGTCCTTTCAGTTGGTTACATATACATATGTATACTATATTTACATTATTGCTATGTTTTTTTCTGTTCTGATTTGATGTATAATATACATATATAATATGTACTATGTAAATATCTCTTGATCTATCTATCTGCACACACACAGATTACACACACATACTTTCCACAGTTTTTAAAGTCAATTCTAATTCACTTTCAGACACAGAGTTCTTCATATTACTGCTACACCTTTAAAGGATCCTATCAATTCTGCTTTATTTTTGGTATGCTCTTAACTTGGAGTGATTTTGCTAGTGTTATATTCATATTTTAAAATTAGAACACCAAATATTTATATTAATTTATTATTTTTTTATTTACAGTCAACAAATACTAACTGTGTATATTTATGGGTTACAATATGATGTTACGACATATGTATACATTGTGGTATGACTAAATCAAGCTAACATATTCATCACCTCACATACTTATCATTTCCTTGTGGTAAGAACTTTTAAAATCTATTCTTTTGTTATTTTGAAATATACAATACATTATTACCAACTATACTCACCATGCTTTGCAGAAGATTACTAGAACTTATTTCTCTTAACTGAAATTTTGTACCCTATACCAACATCTCCCCTTCATTCTCTCCCTTTCATTCTCTC
>NW_007782767.1:0-1156 GCF_000696425.1 Galeopterus variegatus
TGGCTTTATGTCATGCCTTTGCCACCATAACTCAGAGTAGGCTGTTGCAAGTAGCCATGCAACTTCCTTAATACTTTGCTGCTTAGAAATTTCTTCTACCAGATACTCTGGTTCACAACTCCTAAATTCTAACTTCCACAAAGTCCTAGGGCATGGACACGATGCAGCCAAATTCCTGATCAGTTCACAGCAAGGGTGCTCTTTGCCCCAGTTTCCAATAAACTCCTTCTTATTTCTGTCTGTGGTCTTGTCGAGCTAGGGCTGTGTCTGGAGCTAGCAGACCCCTCAAGCCCATTTACAGACTGGTTCACAAATGCTTCACATGCTAGGCTGGGTCCCCAGACCCTTTACACACCAGGCTTGGTCACCGGATCCCTCACACACAGGTCTATGAGCTAGGTAACCAGCAAAAAGGTCCTTTTAAGCCATAGGTTGGAGAGCACAGCCGCACGTGGCAGATGCCCAAGGCAGAGGCCAGCCAAATGATGGCACTACCCATGTATACTAACTCCACCCACACAAAACTTGCTTGCAAAGAATGCACTGCACCACTCCCAACTGGACCTAAGGTGAGGGGACCTGATTAAACTATTCTATTTCCCCAACAGACCTCCTTAGAATGGTCTTTACAGTCCATATTTCTATCAGCATTCTGCTTGCCACCATGTGACCAGTCTCTGACATTTCAAAGTTTCCCTCATCCTTTTGTCTTCTTCTGAGTCCTCTAAACTCTTCCAAATTTTGCCTAACCCAGTTCCAAAGCTGCTTCCACATTTTGAAGTATTTGTTATAAGCAATACCGCACTCCTCAGTACCAATTTTCTGTATTAGTCCATTTGTGTTGCTTATAAAAAAAATACTTAGGAGAAAATTCAAATGGGTTGAATTGAAGCTTCAATTTGGGGTGACATAACTCAATCCACTACAGTGAAGGTGTGGAGAAAAGGGAACCCTTGTATACTGTTGGTGAGAATTTAAGTATAGTCATTATGAAAAACAGTACGGGGCTTTCATAAGACATTAAAAAAAGAACTACCATCTTATCCAGCATATATATTCAAAGGAAATGAAATCAGTATGTCAAAAATATATCTGTTCTCCATGTTCATGGCATCATCAATCACAATAGCCAAGATGTTGAATCAACCTAAGTGTC
>NW_007782767.1:2148-2920 GCF_000696425.1 Galeopterus variegatus
TTCTCCATGTTCATGGCATCATCAATCACAATAGCCAAGATGTTGAATCAACCTAAGTGTCCATAAACTGATGAATGGATTTTTTAAAATGTGGCATATATACATAATAGCACATTATTCATCCTTAAGAAATAAGGAAATTCTGTTATTTGTGACAATATGAATGAACTGGAGTACATTATGATGAATGAAATAAACAAGGCAACAACAAACTCCAGTTGTTTTGAATGGCTGAAGCAAATGTTAGAATGTAATGAGATCTTGTGTAAATGCTGAGTGCAAAAATAAAATCAGCACGCAGTCAAGTTTGTAAGTCTGTGAGAAGTTTGTGAGAAAGAGCAAAAAATTGATAACATATCACCAAAGATTATATGCTCTAATTATAGTCTAGTTTTTAATTTCTATTCCTAAAATACTTTATAGATGTTGCTTAGCATGGCACTGAGTTTTAAAAGATTTTGATAAAATCTCTTTTGAAAGTAATGCAGCTTTATGCATTCTTACTACAAGAAAAGCACTAAGTAACTAGGATGATTTTAGGTGGGAAGTATTTCAGCAATTATATATTTCTGTAATATAAGACGTTCATGGGAAAGAAATAAATGGAGTTAATTATTTTACAATTAACGTGAAGTATTTTCATGAGAAAAACAATGCATGGGGAAAACAATTTATTCATCTGGAGGTCCAAGGTATCAATCATACAAGTGTAACATTTTACATTTTCTTTACATAATCTAACTATTAGCACAGTTGTTCTTCATGTAAAAAA
>NW_007782768.1:0-687 GCF_000696425.1 Galeopterus variegatus
CAAAGTAACATGTCCATACTAATCTGAACCTCATTTCATAAATTTTCAAGTGAAATAGCATATAAGGCTTCCCAATATTTTTGTAGCCATACGGTATATTGAGCAGGAGTTAAAACAGTTTTCCCAAGTGTTTTCCAACCCCAAGCAGTCAAATTATACCCATTAGCAATTGATTATAAGTATCCCTTATTAAAAGTACTATATAAGCCATTTTCTGTGATGCTCTTTTTAAATCTTTCAAACAAGGAGAATGGGAGTTTTTCATGTCTTGACTGAGTCCTAGTTCTTACAACAGGAAAGACATGATGAGCATCAACTCCCATGTTATGTTCTTCCTTAAGACAGGACTTCATCAAGGGAATAAATGAGTTATTTGCCTCCAAAGGTGGGGGTGGGGGAAGAGGAGGAGGAGGTGAAGATTATTTTTCATCCTCTTTAATGGCATAAATGCGTTTTTGACTTTTGTTAAGGTTCTGAATAATTTTTAAAGCAATTCAACATGATTTTCAAACCACTATAAGCAATAATAATTTAGTTAGATGACGGTTAGTTACTTTATAACCTACTGCCTTAAGGAGCCATAGAAGGACTGAACTATGTTGAACTTTCCTCTTAGACAGTAAAATAACATAATCATAAGAATAGGTAGAAAAATTGAGAGTAAGAAAGCAAAACTTCCGAGCCAAG
>NW_007782768.1:2317-2920 GCF_000696425.1 Galeopterus variegatus
TATCTTTTGCCCATTAAATGATCTTGGCACCCTTATCAAACATAACACCTTGTCATAGATGTATGGATTTCTTTGGAGTCTTATGGGACCGCACCCTTTTTCTAAGCAAAACAACAGATGGCCTAAACGGATAAAAGGTGGTGCCCAAGGGAAGTTAAGGGGGAGGGCTAAGCATAGAGAGGCAAGGCATGTGCACATTTGACCTTTTCAAGGATTGGCCTAAGCTTGGAAATCCCCTCCTGCTAAGCATATAAATATGATCTTTTATGTTATAATAAACAGAACTGCCTGACAGAACCCCCACTGCATGTGTGTGTGTTTGTTCCCTATCTTGGAGAGCAGTGGTGTGCTCACCCATCTCTTGGAATCTCTTTCTGCCACACATCCTTGGGGGGGGGGAGAAGAGGGCAATCCCTTGGGCCCTAACCTTCTAGGGAAAGGAAAAACCTGTTGGGGTCCCATGCAGCTGCCAATTATTAAGACACCCAACAGAGTCTCAATTTCATTTTATTGATGTATATGTGTATACTTGTGCTAGTACCACATTGTGACTGTTGCTTTGCAGGAAGTCTTGAAACTGGGAAATGTGAGTTCTCCTACTTC
>NW_007782769.1:0-2920 GCF_000696425.1 Galeopterus variegatus
AGATGTTTTTCTACTTCTTGTTTTGATGAGTTATTTCCAACATATTTTAAGAGTCAACATCTCTAAGTTAAATATAATTACTATGATTTAATTGAACATTGATTGGTTATGAGTTTCAGCCTTCTCATAACTTAATTAGGAAATTTCGGTGTAATTTAATGCTTCCTGAAAAATCACCACACAATGTATATCAGAACTCATACTTGCATTTCTCTCATATGTTATATTACCATAGATATTGTCAGAGAGATCTGAAAATCACCACAAGTCTTAATAATATAAACAGTGAAGGAATAAAAAGTGCTGATGTAGCCTGTGCATCTGGCAATAAGAATTTGGCCTTAGTCAAAGCTAGGCCACAGTGCACATCATTGATAGGAAGCATAAGCAAAGTTCCTAATGTTCTATTCCCAGGTAAAATAAATATTTGAAATCACATTGGAAAACAAGTGTCTCCAAAGTCAATGATGGCTGCAGAGTAAAGAGAATTTTTAAAATATGGAATGCTTAGTCGGTCTCCAGAGATGTTTCCAGAATAGCAGCATTGAGTTGTTAAATTACCATCCCCACCATCATCATCATCATCATCTGGAGTCAGGCTGGAGTCAGACCCAAGTTTGATTCCTGGATCTTCCAGTCATCAGGTCTGTTACCTTGGGGTGAGGTCCAATGTTTACTATGTGCCAAGCTTTGTGTTAGGCACTCCATATATATCTTCTAACTTAATCAACTCACAATTTCCATTATACAGATAGGAAAATAGAGGCACACAAAGAAAATATGTTTAGCAAGTTCTACATAACAGAATCTTCAATGTAAAAGGAATCTGGGATGTTGTGTGTACATAGCAATATGTATGAAAATTTTTTAAAGCATGTGTATAGAAAACAATGTGAAACTGTGAGACAAATTCCTTAGAAAACAAATTTCAGTGGCAGAAAGGAAATGTGTAAACAGCCACAGAGAGAAAAAGGTAGATTTTAGGATACCATCTAAAGCAATTATATGAAAATATAGGTTGGACAACTGACACTTTTTGATGTTGTACCACATTTATTTTGTGATAGCAAGTTGTGTGTGTGTTTGTGTGTGTGAAACAAAGAAAGAGGAAGAAAGAGAGAAAGAGAGAGAAATGCAAAAAAGAGGAATGAGAGACAAAAACATATTGCTCTAAAACTCGAAAGAGCTAGTAAATATACATAACTGTAAACAGCATTTGAAGACAGGTACACTGTGCTGAACATGATTTATGTATTTTGCTACTGGCGTGAAAATGAGCCTAAGCACTGGATTCACAGAAGCTGTTAAATTCTTCTGGGGTTCAGTACTGCACGAAATTGCTCCATAACTTAATTGCATGCTTAGAAAGCCAATTGGCTGGTTGTAAATTTATGCAACTTTTTATACCTGGTAAATTGTGTGAGTGCAGGATAGCACGGAGAAAAGAAGGTTTAATTTACTCAGAGGTATAATTCATGGTTAATAAATTGTAACAAGCATCAGTAAATAAGAAACACAGGCTGAACAAGCACAGAGGCAAAGTGCCTTCATGTTTTTTCCAATTTAAATGTATTTAATTAGCACAGTCCAGGCTCTGGGAGTAGAAACCATAAGACCATGACAGCCTTTGCCTCTAATGACAATATAAGTAACAATTTACTACAGGTATAACAAATTCCTCCTTCTTCTGTCCAAAAATCTGGTGATCACACATATACTTTCATGTAGAGAGGATAAAGAAAGTAAACAGAACACTTCTCTAATTTAGGTAATGTTCATATCTATAGATAACATGCACATACCCATATAAACTTGAACTGCATATGTCCTTTTCAAAACGGAATTTTCTAAGCATATAATTGACAGAATGTCTGTAGTCTGCTTACAGAGTAAAATAGCAATTTGTCAATGCCAAAAACATTCCATGAAGTGTAGCATATTTTGTAAGATACATAATAAAACAAACATTTGGGAACATGCCCTCCTACAGGACTGTCCAAATAGTATGAGGTATGTTTTATCATCTCAAAATTTTCAGTGAGAGGACTGAGACTCAGGAAGGTTAACAAACTAACAAGGTCTCATTTTAGTGTGTATTAAAATATGAGCACAGGTCTTCCCAAGTCCAAAGCCCCATTTTCTGTTCACTTACATTTGCCCCTTGCATAGTAAGAGACAGAAAGGATTCTACGTGCATTGAGAAAGGTGCATTTCTAAACCTTAACTCATCCGTTTTCCAAAGGAAGTCACTCTGGTAGGGGAGAGGTGGGAAGTACTATGAGTCAACCTGTTTATTTAGATATCTATCTTAGAGCAAAATGATTGAGTTCCTCCATCATTAGTCTTTCATTTGATACGATGGAAAAGATATTTATTCACTATGACTTCTCTAAATTATTAATTGAAAAGTTATTAATATTGAGAGCTTCACACATGTACTGTGCTCTGCTAGGGACATTAATTGATGCCCCCCCACTCTAAAACAAGCATTATATTATCTTATATACAAGAAGTCTACAATCTAATTTGAAGGCATATATGTGAAATGTTAAAAAGGAAGGCAGTGTGTGATCCAGAACTTCAAATGCCACTGCTTCAGAAACTAATTTTAGAATACGTGGCTTTCACTAAAAACAATAAGTGAGGAATTTCTTCAGGCTGTCATTTCTGTGTTATTAGGCTGTTTAGGCTATGACCTTGAAATGACCCAGGGCTTGATTCTCTTTTATTCTCACATTTACCTTCCATCCTCAGGTGATTTCATCAAGTTCCATGAATTAAAGTGCCATCAATACACTAATGAGTCCCTGACTTCTTCACCTCCACACATGTAGATCCAACTGCCTGCATATGTCAATGCTGGATGTTTAAACGGCATCAAAAACTTAACATGCCCAGACTTAATTCTTCTCCCCTTTAT
>NW_007782770.1:0-2920 GCF_000696425.1 Galeopterus variegatus
CAAATGAAAAACGAGCTGGAGTAGCTATTCTTATATCTGATAAAATAGACTTTAAACTAAATAACATAAAAAGAGATAATGAGGGCCACTACATAATGATAAATGGATTCATCCATCAAGAAGACAAAACAATCAAAATATATATGCATCCAATGTTGGAGCAGCCAGATTTATAAACCAAACTCCATTAGACCTAAAGAAGGAGATAGACACTAATACCATAATAGCAGGGGACCTGAATGCCCCACTATCAATATTGGACAGATCATCTAGGCAAAGAATCAGCAGAGAAACACAAGATCTAAACAATACTCTAGGCCAATTGGACTTAGCAGATATCTACAGAACGTTCCATCCAACAATCTCAGAATATTCATTCTTCTCATCAGCACATGGATCATACTCCAGGATAGATCACATATTAAGTCACAAATCAAGTCTCAACAAACTCAAAACAATTGGAATTATCCCATGTATTTTTTCAGATCACAATGAATTAAAATTAGAAATCAATAACAAATGAAATTGCAGAAACTATACAAGCACATGGAAATTAAACAGCATTCTGCTTAATGAAATATGGGTCTAAGAAGACAGGAAATCAAAAAATTTATTGAAACTAATAAAAACAACAATGCATCATAACAAAACCTGTGCAATTCTGCAAAACAGTAATAAAGAGGAAATTTATCGCATTAAATGCTTACTTCAGGGCTGAGCCCGGGGTGCACTCGGGAGAGTGCGGCTCTGGGAGAGCAGCAACGCTCCCGCCGCGGGTTCGGATCCTATATAGGGATGGCCATACGCTCACTGGCTGAGCGCGGTGCAGCCGTTCTCAAAAAGGACCAAAAAAAAATGCTTACTTCAGGAGAATGGAAAGATGGCAAGTGAACAACCTAATACTTCACCTTAAAGAACTAGAAAACAAGAACAATCCAAACCCAAAATTAGCAGACAGAAAGAAATCAGAAATCGTTAAGATCAGAGCAGAACTTAATGAGATTGAAACCAAAAAAATGATACAAAAGATCAATGAATCATAAAGTTGGTATTTTGAAAAGATAAATAAGGGCCGGCCCGGTGGCGCACTGCTACAGTGCGCCGCTTGGGAGTGCGGCAGCACTCCCGCCGAGGGCTCGGATCCCACATACAGACCAGTTCCCGCTCACTGTCTGAGCGAGGTGCGGGCGCGACACCGAGGGTTGCGATCCCGTTGCCGGTCCCGGTCCGGTACGGGCATGACACTGAGGGTTGCGATCCGTTGCCGGACACGAAAAAAAAGACAAAAAGGAAAAAATAAGAAAAGATAAATAAAATTGACAAACCATTAGCATGGCTAACTAAAAAAAGAAGACAGAAGACCCAAATAACAAAAGTTAGAAATGAAAAAGGTGATATTACAACTGATACTAGAAATGAAAAAGGTGATATTAAAACTGATACCTCTCAAATACAAGGAATCATTAGAGACTACTATAAACACCTATATGCCAACAAATTTGAAAATCTAAAGGAAATGGATAAATTTCTGGACACACACAAACTACCAAAATTGAGCCAAGATGATGTAGAAAATCTGAACAGACCAATAACAATAAAAGAGATTGAAGCTATTATCAGAAGGCTCCCAACAAAGAAAAGCCCAGGACGAGAGGGGTTCACAGCAGAATTCTACCAAACGTTTAAAGAGGAATTGACACCATTTCTCTACAAACTATTCCAAAAGATTGAAACAGAGGCAATTCTCCCAAACATTGGATAAAGCAAAAGTCACCCTGATACCACAACCAGGTAAAGATACAACAAAAAATGAAAACTACAGGCCAATATCTTTGATGAATATAGATGCAAAAACCCTGAATAAAATACTAGCTAACAGAATACAGCAACACATATGCAAAATTATACACCATATTCAAGTGGGATTCATCCCAGGGACGCAAGGTTAGTTCAACATATGCAAATCAATAAATGTGATATGCCATATCAATAAAATCAAACACAAGGACCATTTGATCGTCTCCATAGATGCTGAAAAAGCATTTGATAAAATTCAACACTCATTCATGATAAAGACTCTCTACAAGTTAGGTATAGGTGGAAAGCATCACAACATAATTAAAGCCATATATGATAAACCCATTGCCAATATAATCCTGAATGGAATTAAGAACAGGAACTAGACCAGGATGCCCACTCTCACCACTCCTATTCAACATAGTGTTGGAAGTACTAGCCAGAGCAATCCGAGAAGAGAAGGAAATAAAGAGCTTCCAGATTAGAAAAGATGAAGTCCAACTGTCCCTGTTTGCAGATGACATGATCCTATATATCGAACAGCCTAAAGCCTCTACAAAAAAACTCTTGCAGTTGATAAATGATTTCAGCAAAGTTGCAGGATACAAAATCAAAACACAAAAATCAGGAGCATTTCTATTCTCCAATAGTGAACATGCAGAAATGGAAATCAAGAAAGCTTGCCCTATTACAATAGCCACCAAAAAAAATAAAATACTTAAGAATAGACTTAACCAAGGATGTGAAAATCTCTATAATGAGAACTACAAACCATTGCTGAGAGGAATTTGAAAGAAGAAGATGGAAAGCTATCCCATGCTCTTGGATTGAAAGAATCAACATTGTGAAAATGTACATACTATACAAAGTGATATACAAATTCAATGCAATCCCCATCAAAATTCCAATCACTTTTTTTCTCAGAAATAGAAAGAACTACCCAGACATTTATATGGAATAACAAAAGACCACGCATAACCAAACCAATTCTGACCAAAAAAAACATAAAGCTGGAGGCATAACACTACTTTACTTTAAACTATACTACAAAGCTATAATAACGAAAACAGCATGGTACTGGCATAAAAACAGACACACTGATCAATGGAATAGAATAGAGAAT
>NW_007782771.1:0-260 GCF_000696425.1 Galeopterus variegatus
AAAAATCTGCCTTTTTCTCCATTCACATTCTCCGTTTACTTCTCAATTACATATACCTACCCACAGATAAGGGCCTGGAATTTAAACAAAAATCAAGCGAACCTTTGTTTATTCTGTTGCTTGTAGGCGAGAGTTAACATGCAGTGGACGGGAATGGGAATATAGTGATCACAGAGCTAATATGACTCAATCAGATATCGGCAGTCAGGCAGTTACATCAGAGAATGAAATTAAAAGCAAAGGAAGAAGATTAAATTTCT
>NW_007782771.1:2430-2920 GCF_000696425.1 Galeopterus variegatus
TTGCTGTCAGGGCAGTGCTTTCAAGAATTCAAAGCCAACACTTACCTTCCAGCCTCAGGCTGTCATTGCTATGGCACCACTACATTTGCCTGCAGTCATCTGGGGGATGAAGCACTTAATCTGTTCTTCTGAGCCATAGTTTGCAATATAAGGCATAACAATATCTGAACGAAGACTAAAACCTGGGCCTGTGCAGTTTGAATACGCTCTTATAAAGAAAGGAGTTTTATAGCGCAAAACAGTGATTTTGTTCTGTTCTTAGTTTCTTTGATTTTCAATTAAAAAATGACTAACAACAAAATATTAAAGATCTTTTCACATTAAGTGGAAATAGCCTGTCTCCTCACAAATATACAATGTTCCTGAATGCGTTTTCTATTTGTTTTTTTTTGTTTTTTTTTCCTTTTTGTCTTTTTTGTGACCGGCAAAGGGATCGCAACCCTCGGTGTCGCGCCCGCACCACGCTCAACCAGTGAGCGGACTGGTCTCT
>NW_007782772.1:0-2920 GCF_000696425.1 Galeopterus variegatus
GACAAAATTCAATCCACTACACACTCAGATATTCAGCCAACCGTATGGTCTCCCAGCTGCTACGTTTACTTCTAACTTAAGGGTCTACAGTGTCTGGGCTAACAATAATAATGATGATGGCGATAAAAACAGTAGCTTACATTCATCTAGTACTTGGAATTTATTAACCGATTTAATTTTTACAAAGCTCCCAATTTACAGATTAGCAAGTTGTACCACAGAGAGGTTAAGTAACTTGCCCAAAGCACAGAATTTATAATGGGGGATCTGAGATCTGGAGCCTGCCTCTCTACTCTGTACACCATATATCGTCTTGGGATTTTTTGCCTTGTCTTTTCTGAGTTAGCCTTAGGCTCCTCCTACCTGAGTTGTTCTCATGATAAGCTCCTCTGATGTTGTCAGTAGTCTGACATTTCTGGAACAACTTCCCTCATTCCCCTTTCCTGCCCTAGAGGGAAGTATGTGAAACTAGCAAATTTTGCAATCACTCTGTCCTTTCTACGCCAACCCTCTAAAACTCAGTTTGATTAGGCTAAACTGTGACAATGTTTGCTTTTAAATTATTATTTATGATTTGTGAAATGGAGTTTTCCCCCAAATATAACACTGTGATAGTTGTAATGCAAATTTTGACTAGTATAATAAATATCTGTGTTTCCTTGTATTTGTCATCAAAAGATATTAAGTCTGACTACATCTATATTCCTAAAGGTAAACACAGGAAAATAAACCTTAAAGACTTTAAGTCAACAGTCAACCATTGTAACTCTGTGTGTGTGTGTGTGTGTGTGTGTGTAAGAGAGAGAGAGAAAAAATCTGTAAAATCCACTAATTCCACATATGACCATGGGACTTATAACTCTGTGCAAGGTGCTGAACTAAACAACTAAACCAGAACATGTTAAAATCTTTAAAATCTTGGCAGAGAGATGAGTACATATAAAATGCTGCTACAGGAGCTCAAAAGAGAAACATCAATTTCATTATGGCTAAAGAAGATGTCCTTCTGCAATATTTTGTTACAGTATTTACTGTGGACTGCATGTCCCCACAAAACTCATTGAATCTTGACCCCCATTGTAACAGTGCTAAGAGAGTGGGAAATCTGATCATGGTATTTGAGAGGTAGGGCTTTTAAGAGGTGATTAGCTTGTGAGGACTGTGCCCTTGTGGATGAAATGATCGTTTCATGGAGCAATGAGTGTAGTTCTGACGGCTTTATGAGGAGAGTGAGTAGATTAGCTCTCTCTTGCTCAGGCCATTCTTGCCGTGTGACACCTGCATCACCACTGGACTCTGTAGGGAGTTGTCACGGAGAAGAAAGTTCTCCCCAGATGCACCCCCTCAGCGGAGGACTTCCCAGCCTCCAAAGCTATAAGAAATAAATTTCATTTCTTCATAAATTACTCAGTTTCAGGTGTTCTGTTATAAGCAGCAGAAAAAGACTAATACAGTATTTATTCCATAATAGAAGAAAATATTGCTATTACTTTCTTAAAAAATTGAATAGAAAATTTGTTAATGATGAGCTATTAGCAGTACTAAAATTTAATAACATGCAACTTGTAGTTGGAGCAAGAAAGTGATGTAAATTGAAAGTAAATAATGACTGTTCTTAAAACAAGGTATAGAACCAAACACTGGAAGGGGAAAAAAGTTTGAAAAGACTATTTTTTTTTGTTTGTAGCAAATGTAAGCTCATTTTCTGCATGTGAAAAATCTCTATGAGTAATTATATAAAACAATCATTTATTTTTAAATATTTATTTTTACATATTTGTGTGATACAGTGTGTTATTTCAATACATGCATATACTGCACATTGATTCACTTAGGATAGATAGCACAGCTTTGTACCTGTTAATCCACCATTTCCCCTAACTCCCACCTACCCTCACTTCCCTGCCTCTGGTAACCATTATTCTCCTCTTTACTTCTATGAAAACCACTTTTCTTTTTTTTAGCTTTCACATATGAGTGAGAGAATGTGTTATTTGTCTTTCCGTGCCTTGCTTGCTTCACTTCACTCCAGTTCCATCCATGTTGCTGCAAAGGACAGGATTTTACTTTTTTTCTTAATAGTTGAATAATATTCCATTGCATATATACCATAATTTTTTTTTTTATCCATTCATCTGTTATTAGGCATTTAGGTTGATTCCATCTCTTGGAATGTGTTGCAATGAATTTGGGAGTACAAATGTCTCTTGGATATATTTATTTCATTTCTTTTGGGTAAATACCCAGTTGTGGGATTGCTAGGCCATAAGGTAGTTCAAGTTTTAGTTCTCTAAGGAAGTTCCATATTGTTTTTCACAATGGCTGCACCAATTTACATTCCCACCAACAATGTAGGAGAGAGTTCCCTTTTCTGCACATCCTTGTCAGCACTTGTTATCTTCTGTCCTGATGACAATAGTCATTCTAACTGGAGTAAGGTGATATCTCATTGTGGTTTTAATTTGCATTTCTTTGATGATTAGTGATGTTGAACATTTTTTCATGTGTTTCTTGGCCATTCCTTTGGCTTCTTTTGAGAAATGTCTGTTCAGGTCCTTTGCCCATTTTGTAATTTGGTTATTTGGTATTTTTTTGGTAAAAAATTTTTTTGGTAGCCAAATAGTATTCCACTGTGTATATATACCACAGATTTTAATCCATTCATCTGTTGATGGGCATTTAGGTCGATTCCATCTCCTGGCTATTGTGAATGCTGATGGAATGAACATGGCAGTGCAGATGTCTCTTTGACGTATTGATTTTATTTCCTTTGGGTATATACCATGTAGTGAGATAGCTGGATCATAAGGTAGTTACATTTTCAGTTCTCTGAGGAAACTCCGTACTGTTTTCCACAACGGCTGTACAGTTTTCATTCCTTACATTCCCACCAACAATGTAGGAGAGATCCCCTTTCCCC
>NW_007782773.1:0-586 GCF_000696425.1 Galeopterus variegatus
TAGGACTCAGGGTAAAGATAGTGTATATTTTCTGATAAATTTATTCTTAGGAATTTGATAATTTTTATGCGATTATATTTATTTCATTTTCTAATTGTTTGCTGCTTGTACAAAAAGGTACAGTTAATTTTTGTCTGTTTATCTTGTTCGTGTGACATTACTAAATTCTAGTTGTTGGTATTTCTTTGTATTATTGTTGCATGAAACACTATCATCTACAAATAAAGACATTTCTCCTTTTTCCTTTCCAATATTTGTGTCTTTTATTTCTTTTTCTTGCCTTAGAATACTGGCTAGAACCTCTAGTGTAACTGTGAGTAGAATTGTTAATGGCAGAAATATTGTCATGTTTATCCCCTTCAGGAAGATCATTTTCAATATTTTCTCATTATATATGCTGTTGGTTGCAGGAATTTTAGTAGATATTTCATTCAGATTGAATAAATTCTTCTTTATTTAAATGGGTGGTGAATATTACTTTTTTCTTTCATCAATCAAGATAGTCTTTTTTCCTTCATTTTTAGTGAATTATACTTATCAATTTCTTTAAATGCTTAACTTACCTTGTATTTGTAGAAAATCCCAC
>NW_007782773.1:2625-2920 GCF_000696425.1 Galeopterus variegatus
TAGGACTCAGGGTAAAGATAGTGTATATTTTCTGATAAATTTATTCTTAGGAATTTGATAACTTTTATGTGATTGTATTTATTTCATTTTCTAATTGTTTGCTGCTTGTACAAAAAGGTACAGTTAATTTTTGTGTGTTTATCTTGTTCGTGTGACATTACTAAATTCTAGTTGTTGGTATTTCTTTGTATTATTGTTTCATGAAACACTATCATCTACAAATAAAGACACTTGTCCTTTTTCCTTTCCAATATTTGTGTCTTTTATTTCTTTTTCTTGCCTTAGAATACTGGCT
>NW_007782774.1:0-701 GCF_000696425.1 Galeopterus variegatus
TGAGGGTTTCTTGTAGTGCTGGTCATGTGGCACAGAATTCTCATAGTTTTTGTTTATGTGGGAAATATACTATATCTCTTTCATATCTGAAGGATAGCCTTGTTGGGTATAGTGTGCTTGGCTGGCAGTTTTTTTCTTTTAGTACTTTTAAATATACCATCCCATTCTCTTCTCGCCTGTAGGGTTTCTGCTGATAAGTCTGCCATTAGTGTGATGGGGACTCCCCTATAGGTGATTTGACATTTTTCTCTTGCTCTTTTTAGGATTCTCTCTTTGTCTGTAACTTTTGCTGGTTTAATTACAGTGCATCTTGGAGAGGACTTTTTTGGAATAACAGATAATCCATGGTATAAAATACATTTACAGTACATAGATGAATATCGGTATCATTTTGTTGTTTACTATGGGCAATGGTATCATGAAAATACGTTAACTCCCTAAGTTTAGTAAGAAATTTTGGGGACCTTGGGGCTCAATATAAAAGAAAGATTAGCAAAATATTTGACTTTTAAAGAATGTTGTTAAATAAAAATATGTGACAAATTGGTGTAAAATATTTTTTTTTTCCTTTTTGTCTTTTTTACTGACCGGTAACGGGATCGCAACCCTCGGTGTCACGCCCGTACCGGGGACTGGCAACGGGATCGCAACCCTCGGTGTTGCGCCCACATCACGCTCAGCCAGTGAGCGGGTAGTGTAAA
>NW_007782774.1:1442-2920 GCF_000696425.1 Galeopterus variegatus
CGGTGTCACGCCCGTACCGGGGACTGGCAACGGGATCGCAACCCTCGGTGTTGCGCCCACATCACGCTCAGCCAGTGAGCGGGTAGTGTAAAATATTTTAAGAATGAATCTGCCACACAGGTTGTGGAGCTATCTAAACTTTCATGCACTCATGGGAGTGTGGGAGTATATAAACTGGTACAACAGTTTGGAAAACAGTTTAGCAGCATCTATTTAAGTTGGGCATCTGCATACTCTATGATCTCATTGTAGGTGTATACCCTCCCCCAAATGTGTACATATGTGCATCAAAAATCATGTACAAGATGTTGATAGTAGCATTTTTTGGTAATAGCTGAAAAATGGAGCAACGCAAAGGATAACCAACAGAGTGGATGGATAAATTGTATGACAATGAAATACTTTATAGCAGTGAGAAGGAATGAACTGTCCAGCAGTATAATGTTGAGTTAAAGAAATCTATACTAAATAATATGTATCATATACTTTCATTAATATAAAGCCCAGGAACAGTAAAAAACTACTCTATGGTGTTAGGGGTCAGGGCAGAGTTTACCTTTGGGGAGGAGTAGTAGATAGGTATTGAGAAGGGGCAAGATGAAGACTTTGGCTGCGGAAAATGTTCTGTTTCTTGCTGTGGGTGATTGTTACATGTGTGTCCATTGTGATAATTCATTGGTCTACATACGATTTGTGTACTTTTCTGTATGTATGTTATATCTAGATAAAAAGTTAAAAATATCTGTTTCAGGAGCTGAGTGATTACTTAAAAGTGTCTGGAATACCCTTAATAGAGGAATAGTAGAATATAATAACAGGGTATAATTTAAAAAGTGTTTGACTAGAAGAAATTTTTTCTTTCCCCCTGGTAAGAACCTTGCCTACAAGTTTGGGCACATTATTTTCTCTCCTTAGACCTCAGGTACTCATCGGTAGATAGAGAAAATAATATCTGTAAGGATCAACAGGGCAGTTGGCCAAATATGGTATAATTGCAGCTGTTCTTATTAAATGAATTAAAGAAGTATCAAAGGTCAGGGGTAAATATACTCAAAGAGCTGAACATCTGTAGGTGGAAATAGATACTGTATTTAAACCAGCAATCTTTCATGAAAAGCTGAACAGCAAACATATGAGTTGTTAAAGGATATGCTGAAAGGACCCTATCTACTCACTTTTTCCTCATGATGTGTAAGCATTCTTAACTATCTTGTCTACAGAACAGCAAATCCATTCCTCAAATAAGCATTCCCTTTAGCTATTACTTTATAGCTAAGCTTTTTGAAACAGTCTATACTTGAGATTTCTTTTTCCTCACTTCCCTCCTCACCTCTTCATCCAGTTTCCAGACCCATCACAAGGAAAATGCACTCTCTAGAGTTCATAGTCATCTTCTGATCACCAAATTCAAGTTTCTCAGACTCTTTATTATTACTTGAGCTCTCTGTAGCGTATGCTAATATATATATATATATATA
>NW_007782775.1:0-929 GCF_000696425.1 Galeopterus variegatus
CCCCCCCCACTGTGACTGTTAAGAGGGTGGGAAATCCAGTTATGGTAATTGAAAAATGGAGCCTTAAAGAGGCGATTGGATTGTAGGGCCGTGCAGTAGTGCATGGATTTAAAATGGTGGTCATGAGCGTGGTTCTGAGGGCTTTAAAAGAAGAGGAGAGTCTTTCTCTGCTCTCTCTGCTTCCACCGTCTTGTAGTGTGAGATCCCTGGGTCACTGTCACCACCACCAGATGGACTTTGGACTCCCCAGCCTCAGAAATTGTGAGCAATAAATGTCATTTTTCTTTATAAATCACCTGGTTTCAGGTATTTTGTTATAAGTAACAAAAATGGACTAATATAGTTGGTTTGCTCCAGTAAAGAGATAACTCAGGTTGTAGCTGATTTTCCAGTTTCCATTTTGATTTGTTGTCATTCCCCAGGATCCATCTTTCCTATGCATAGAACAATGAGTAAATGAAATGGGAAAGTGGTCTTTGTGGGCATTAATCTCTTTGGTTCTAATGTTGGGAAGACAGAAATTTGAGATTAGAATTTTTATTTTTAAGGGCAGGGAGGGTGGGATTTAGGCCAGATTACTAATAGCCCTGTTTAAAAACAATGAACTAATCCAAATAACATTTTGGTCACTAAATTTTCAGAGTTAGGTGTTTTTGTTTTGCCAGGGAAGGTTGGAAAATGAACTCCACTTGAAGAGTTTAGAAAAAAGTTAATAAAGTGTCCCTTCCTGTGGCAGTTTCCAAAGCCCTTATATGAGCTGCTTTACCTTCTTTCTGTGGTAGAAGGATCATGGCAAAAACTAGAGTAGTAGGCAAAAATTACTCACATTGCTGGATTAGATTAGAACCACAGCATGAGGACAATTAGGTTAGTGGGCAGGATGCTTTTTCTTTTTTTTTTTTTTTTTTTTTTTTTTTTTAAAAAAAAAA
>NW_007782775.1:2464-2920 GCF_000696425.1 Galeopterus variegatus
GAGGATCTTGTCACTTTTCCTCTGCTCACTCAGTTTCCTAGGGTAGACTCTGTTCAGTGCCACCGATTTTCATCCCTCCACATGCTTTATTGAGCCAATCCTCCTTTTGGACATTCCATGCTTTGCATCTTCCACAAATATGTTCCCCTCTGTGATGGTCTCCTTGGAACCTTCTGCTGCATTTCTGGGCTGCAACTTTAAGAGCTCTGAGCCTCCATACTAGACACGTCTACCTTTCTGCCTTGGGGTTTTATTGTGGGCAGTGACTCCATGCAGACATCTCTGGTTTGTTTTCATGGACACCTCTGTTTGAATATGATAGGGTGCGGGAGTCCCACTACTCCCGGTGGAGGAAATGGTGCAGAGTGCGGTGTTGTCAGCGTCCAGCCATGCAAGGGCAGGCTCAGGCCCTCAGCCTGCAGCTGCATCTCTGCCACATGGCCCCATACCACATAG
>NW_007782776.1:0-802 GCF_000696425.1 Galeopterus variegatus
TCAGACTCAATAAAATTTAGATATGAGCTAGAAGTCATAACATCATCTCACTCATTACACCATTTTGTATTTTTGTTGGTAATTTGTCTTTTTAAAATTATGTAATTTGCTTTATAAAAAAGTCAGTATATTAAAATTCCATAATAATTACTGCTTACTTTTTCTATTAAGTATAGACTTCATTTAGGGTAACCACATATCGCTAGACCAAATCCATTAAATTATAGGGGATACATATGTTCAAATATTTTAGCCTACTATTATTTTTCTTCAGAGAGAAAAGTTTAAACCAAACAATATTTAGAAAAAAACAAAAAGGCATGGAACACATAGTTGTAAATGCCGAGCATCCGAAAGGAAAACTCATTTCAGTTGAGAACCTAAGTGATTGGGAAGGAAGAGCCGATAACACAGAAAGCCGAGTGTCTGGAGGCCGAGTCCCATTCCACACTCTGCATGTGCAGACGTGAGACAGCAAGCTGCACACCCACGTCCTGCTCTGACCTTGTCATGAGCCACCACCCCCTTGGACAAGTCATTTCATTTCTGTGCACCTCAGACTTTCCTTATATAAAATGAAAAGATTGGGATAGATTTTCTTTTTAGGTTTCTTTCCACTCTAAATTTCCAAAATTCCATGAAAATGAAAACCTGGTCCATGGCATTAAAAGTTTACCAGGGGATTTAGATGATAACAGAGCTATGGCCCAAATTGTATTTGATTTCAACAGTAATAGTGAGGCAACGGGAACATGTAATATACTCTTCATGGAACAGTGATAGAAGTGACTGATGTTCTTGT
>NW_007782776.1:1631-2920 GCF_000696425.1 Galeopterus variegatus
TTGCTAATAATTTCAGAAAACTATGTTCAGTCACATTTGATAAAGGATTTAACAACTATGCAGATACAAAGTGAGAATTATTATTCTCTTACATCTTACTTGAATGAATATGTGTGTAAATTCTCTGGTCTCAACCAAAAGAGTTTAGAAATTTATTCACTGGACAGTAGTGCAACAATTTCCTGTACTTAATAGCTGATCTTTTGTTCATTGATTCAATAAACATTACTGGACATCTTCTTTAGATAGGCACTGGACAAAGCTCTCAGAGGGACTCATAATATCATGGGCTATATCTACCTGCAGTTAGAGATTCAGTAGAATAATTATTTTGTACCATAGATATATGAGAATGTGTAAATATGCCCAATGGTTGACTCACCTGCAAATTATGAGTTATGTAGAATGTATGGAGCATTAATTCATGATACCCCTGAAACATGTAAATGAATGCATTAATACATTCCCTTGACTGACTGACTAAATGATCATAGCATGCATTTTACCGTCAGTTTGCTTTCTGAATTGTCTAAGTAGAATGTTAAGTCTCCTGCTCAAATGGATCACAAATACCTATGTCCTGCACATTCAAAGATTACTTATGAAAACAAAGCTATAAATTCTTAGGGGCGCCTCTTTTGGTTTGGAGAAATAAAAGTAAATTTGGAGGGCAAAGAGTTTCGTAGTTGATGATTCAACCATAATCTCAGGTGGCTCTAAAGCATAAAATCCAGCAAATCATTCAGCCACAAGTATAGTAGGATAGTTTATAACGTTTAATTGTTTCATAGTGGAAAAGCCAAAGAATTTTTATTGCATGAGGACCATAGACCTTGCATTGATTATACTCATGGCGTTATTTCTCCAGAATGCCTGTGTATTGTGCGTGCATGCTCTTGCATGACCTTTTTTCTTTATTTTATTGTCTGTCAGAACCTAGTTAACATCAGGCTCAAATAGGAAGATTGTTTTAGATGTACATGTCTGAACTACATGTAATATTTGACTTTATCATCACAATCAACAGTCTTAAAGTAGTAACCTAGAGTACATTATATAAATATAGGAAATCTGGTCTGAATCAAACTCACTCTTTTGCACGTAATTTCAACCAGCTATGATATATTTAATACATTAACAACTATGTTAGTATTTTAAAATGTGAAACAAAATGTGACAGATATGTAATGTGATTTTCCCCTTAAACTACTCCTCATTGATTACTCACTCCACAAATATTAAGCTGCCAGCAAGTTCAAAGTCGCAGTCTTCAAGGACCTTATAGTCCA
>NW_007782777.1:0-2920 GCF_000696425.1 Galeopterus variegatus
GCGCCCGCACCTTGCTCAGCCAGTGAGCGGCCGGTCTATATGTGGGATCCAAACCCTCCGTGGGAGCACCGCCGTGCTCCCAAGCGGTGCACTGTAGCAGTGCGCCACTGGGCCAGCCCGAGAGCAACCTTTCTTACAGCTTTTTCTCTTTGTGCCCTTTGGCGAGTCTAGGTGGGGGCTGTGTGAGCACCATGGCTGGAATGTACGGGATTCTGAAGTAATCCCTGGGAGCTCACCTTGCCCTCCCTGAAGTCCTGGGGTACCTAGTCCCTCCACCTTCTAATCCCCACTTTTCAGAGTCTTCTGATGATTGTTTTATGTTTTATGTTCAGGACTTTCTGTTGTAATTAGTGGGAGAAGAAGAGGGGAGTGAACTTTTTCTTTTCCTGAGCTGTAATCCTGGTTAAGAAATGTACTTCTTACATTAAAAAAGCCTCAACAAGAGAGACTTTGTACCTAGTTGACAGGGAAAGACAGTGGCTCAGGCATGCTCAAAGTCCCTCTAATTATGATGAGTCTGTCCAGTGTGAAAACCCAACAATTTTAAATGCATTGGGCTATTTTATCACTTAGTGGTTAAGGAAGTATGTCTAGTCTACATACAGATTTCAATTAAAATAAAATCAGAGGGAATATTTACAGTTTTGGAATGGGGATTAATGTTTTAAAAATGACATATCCATTCTACCTTCAGATTCTATGAGGGATCAACATACATTTCAGAAGTTTACAGACTTTTTTTATTCAGGAAAACATCTCGATGTACCTTAGCTGAAAAACTTATAAGCTTTTGGGCACAGTCTAGATTGGTATGCTGAAAAGAGAAAAGTCACTGTTATAGGCTAAATTGTGTAACCCCACAAATTCATATGCTAAAATCCTAACTCCTATTAGCTCAGAATCTGACTGTATTTGGAGACAGGTACTATAAAGAGGAAATTAAGGTACAACTAGATCATACTGGATTAGGGCGCCCTGATTCAATATGACTGGTGTCCTTATAGTAGGATTTAAGGACACGGGCACATACAGAGGGAAGACTATGGAAAGACACAGGGAAAAGATGGCCATCTACAAGCTAAGATGAGGGGACTCAGAAGAAATAAACTCTGCTGAAGTATGATCTCATTCTTCCAGCCTCCAGAACTGTGAGAAAATAGATTTCTGTTGTTTAAGTCACCCAGTCTGTGGCATTCTTACAGCAGCTCTAGCAAACTAATACAGTCATCTTTGTAAACAGTAAGGGGAAGACCTAGGGAATGGGTCAAGAGAGGACATGAAAAAGAAAGATCTGGAATGAAGGAGGACCCAGAAACATGGAGGTAGACCTGCAAGTGCCCCCTTCATGATGACACTGGAGCCAGTGCCTTCTCTCCCACTCACTCTTGCTTTCTTTTCCGGAACTCTGGGAAAGTCATATTTAGTGCCCAACTTCCAGGGCCCTAATTCTATATGTTGTCCCCACACTGTCAGTAAAATCAGTTCCATAAGCCTTGGGTAAGTGGCTCTTTGAGTGACAGAGGGGGTGGGATGGTCCAACATGTGACCAAACAGCAAGGCATGATGGGAGTGGCCCAGGAGCCAAGAGACACTGTGGGGACTAAGCATGGACCAGAAACAGGTGCAGAGGAGTGTCTTCTCAAACGGAGGAAGAGTGTGGCTGCAGCGCTTAACCTCCCATCATGAGTGGCGTTGGCTTGAGCTACTGTGTGTGGACATTGAAGAAAAGAGAGCTGAAAGACCTTGGAGACATCTGGTTTATACCTATAAACTTATAATTACATACTATTTTAATTTTACTCTTAAACCAAAACCCTCTTCCCCTTTCCAAGGATGAGTATCCATTTGTCCATGGATACTCTGTCTTAAAATGCTAACAAACTTTCCCACAGAACTTTCTCCTCCTCTCAATTTTGCCTGAATAAGAAAAAATACACATCCTTAAGAACCTAAGAAGACTGATTTTTTGGTGCGTGTGCGCGCGCGCGCGCGCGCGTGTGTGTGTGCATGTGTGTGTCTGAAACATGGTCTTCAATTGGCAAAATCATTCTACAACGAATCTAATCTTAAATTCTGGTCATGGTGATTAGCTAAGACAATGCTTTTTATATAGTGGTGGTATATCAATAGTATTGTGTAAAGTAATTTTATCTGTCAAAATGATTTAAAAAAACAAAAACAAGACTTTGATGATGATATGCTTATTTTAAATCTTCTAAAATTATTTTCAATACATCAAAACTATTATCTCATGGACTGTTGCTTAGGATGCAGTTGAATAAATTGAACTGAATAAAATATTAAGTAAATAACAGTGCTGGCTTAAGGACAAATACAATTTAAAAATAAGAGGCTTAATTCTCCCTGCTGAAAATAGGGGTAGAGACTCTTCTCTCCTTTTCCTTACTTTAGAGAATTTCTAATTGTAAATTTTCTCTGTCTCTTTGAAATATATATAAATCTTTTTAAAAGCAAAATAAGCCTCTTGCCAGCATTATGACCTAAGAATGCTTTTTTCAAGGACATGGGAACCATCTCTTTGAAATGTCTTTATGGAAGAAGATAGTAGTGCCCCCGTCTCCCAGTGTCTGTGGGAGGGTAGGAACCTAACTTCCATGGGCTCCTCATTATAAGTTGCAAAAATATCTCCTGTCATAAAGGTAGGAAAGGTGTATTTCTCCCTGGATAAAGCCAATTAGGTAACGCAGATCGTCACCCAAATTACCAGGTGAATTCAGGATGAACTGTATGTGACAAATAGTGCTAAGTCTTCTTACTCAAGGACTAAGTATTATTTACTTTGAGAATATGCCTGTGATGGGTTGTACCTGCTCAGCTGTATAAAAGGGTGAGATTTCTTTCCATTTTTGCCATCTTTCAGCAGATAGCCTATGATGCAGATCACAATCTGGTTTAAAGA